>NC_092858.1:176101304-176127943 GCF_032062135.1 Pyxicephalus adspersus
TTTAATAAAGCCATCGATGCCTCAATGCCATTTATCCAGAGCCTGGCTGAATATTTCTGTGGTTCCATAATTGCTGGTTTGGTTGTGGCAAAAGATTATAGTTATTTTGGTTGATGTGATAATTTTATATTCTGTTGCTGATTGTGGGAAAGGGGCAGCAAGGATTGGAATTGGGACAGAATTCTCTACAGTTTGCACCACTTAGGCTTTTATTTCCAACATTTAATTTTGGTGCCATGCAGGGCCGTAATCAATAGGCACAACAGGCTGGTCCCTATGGGCTGAAAAAGAAAAGGAATCGCTTATTGGGAGATATATTATGCCAATGCAGAGTTATTCTGGCATAGGGGGCATGTATTGGGCACCAGTGGCAGTGCCCATGGAGCTCCGGCCTGGTACAGTGTAAAACTGGTATGGACCTGGCACAGGTTATTCAGAAGCCTGGCTCAGGTATCATAAGGGATATAGTACAAGGAATTAGATTTTGGAGTTGAGGATAATAGATTGAATTGAGTTTTTGTGCCTTATTCATTAAAGCTCTCCAAAGCTGGAGAAGATACACTTTCATCAGTGAACCTGTGTGATCCAGCAGACCTTAAATGGATCTGGTCCAGGATTGAAAACATTTGCTAACAAATAATAATATTACACAGAATTTATATAGCGCCAACTTATTATGCATTATTCAAGTCACTAGCTGTCCCTCGAAGAGGCTTACGATCTAATGTAGCAAATCACTTTTAAGAAATCCATTCCATGTTTGCTGGATCACCCAGGTTCACCCAAGAAAGTTCCTTTGCCCCAGGCTCTTTGTATCTTTGTACACTGAACACAAAACCCAGCCAGCCAGTAAATAGTTAATCGCCTTAAGGTGGGCACGGCTCCATGCTGCCAGTTTTTCCGTGAGCTCATGTCTGGCGCTGTGTGTTGCTGCACAGTTACTGAGCTCTATTGTCTGCCATGGCGGACTTACAGGACCTGGAGTTGGTCTTGTACACCCCTGACCATGACACCCGCGTCCCTGGCATGGGTGGGGGGTCACAATGACAACACACATTGAGTCATACCTACAGGTAACGTATAGGGAAATAGTTACAAAATGTCAAAGACCGACCTGCCAATCATCTGATTTATTTTTTATTTCTAACAATCGATTCACTGTGACATTCATCATAACATCGTAACAAGTTCGCCTTGTTTAGTCTAGTTTGTGCAGTGACCCCCACTGGGTAAAGGAGAAATCATTCACATTTGTGATATGTGTATATTCTGATTCACTCATTGTAATGTAAGAGTCATTTTTATTAATGTGAAAACCGCTGTAACCAATCTCAGCTCCTTCTCCAATGTTATCCATACATAAATCCACTTTAGATCAATCGATTTAATTTGATGAACGTGTTTGATATAAATATTACATGATTACTATAATACAGCGCCACATAATATGTTGGCGCTATATAAATCCAGTTAATTAATAATATTAATAATATTATTAATTACTGTTGATCAATTGATTGTACTACCGCATGCCACAATCAATGCAGGATCGATTCTTCTTCTTATTATTATTATATATATATATTATATATTATTATTGATTCCTTGTAACTGATAGAAATGCAAATCAGGCACTAAGTTATCATATGATCAATCTCCTATATAATGGAGATAAGTGTGAATGCTTCCTAAATGGATCAAACAGCTCAATTTAAAGGTCTGAAGCACCAATTGGATATTATTATTAGAAAGTATTTATATAGCACCAACATAATATGTAGCGCTGTAAAAAAAAGTCCATAGTCATATCACTAGCTGAGGCTTAAAGGAGCTCACAATCTATTGTCCCTACTATAGTCATATATCATTAATGCAGTCTAAGGTCAATTTTAGGGGGAAGCCATTTACCCTAACCACATGTTTTTGGAATGTGGGAGGAAACCCACACAAACACGGGGAGAACCTCCATACAGATAGAGTCCTGGCCGAGATTTAAACCTGGGATCCAGCGCTGCAAAGGCCGGAGTGATAACCACTGAGCCACCGTGCTGCTAGTAATTTTCTGACCCGACCAAAGTTTCCATTTCCATTTCTTTTGGCACATTAAATTTAGAAATACAAAATCAGTTTATGAGCGATCTGAATGGGTGGCTTGATGAAATGGGAAATAAACTCTTTGGTTGGCCATACAATACAAAGCCAGTCAGAAATTGTTTGCTGTCTATGTTTTTAATATAATAGTTCTAGATCTGGACACAATTGACTAAATCAATCTTTTTCCTGATCGCAGGGGATCTTAGCCCTCTCAGTTTTTTAAGGATTTTGCTGTTAGCTGCATCTTGGCGGCAGGTTTTGCTTGTACTGGAAAATGTTTCCTCATCTCTTTTCCTCATCAGGACTTTTTTTGTGTTCTGTGCACATGTTACACCCAGTTCTGGCAGGCTGGAAACTTTTTTGGTGAAGGCGATGAATGGGTTAATCCCCTCTAGCCCCTTCCCCCTGCACTGTGTATAGTGAGTGTAGCAGCTGTACCTGGCAGCCTCTGATTGGCCAGATGAAGGAGAGATGGGGCTTGCTGATTGGTCCACATCTCTTTGCTCCAGAGGTGAAGTTGCAGCTGGAACCCATTATTGTATGGTGGGACTTTCTCCAATTTTCTCACTTCCATACATTCCTGCTGCATGCCTGTATTCCCCTACATGGCCCTCTGATCATGTGTAGGGAGGGACCTCTGGACCAATTCCCAGACAATCTGTATACAAGAACAGACTAAAGAGTGAAAGGAGTAACATGAGTGATACAAAGTATCCAATAGTTCCTAAATGTTACCCTGATGGGGGTCTGTGGGTTTTATATGTTGTTGTATGAGAAGCTATTAAAACATACAATTTTGTGGATTTTGTTTAAATGTAGGTGATGGGGTTAGAACCCCTCCCTGTCCTCCATCACTACCCCCCCCCCCCCCCCCCTTATTTTTAGTCTTTTGCCTCTTACTGAACATGCGCACCCCACTTCTCTTTTAGGTAGTTCAGTGCTGCCACATGCTGGTCAGTTTCAGTATTACACTTCATTCTGGGGCTCTCTGATCTTGCACAAGTCTGATATCACATATATAATCCATTCCCTGCTAAAGTCATCCTCTGGGAGAGATATGTTATCTGAAGGAATTCCGAGAACTGCTGCAAGACACAGAACAGCATGTACAATCTATATTGCTATATATATATCAGAGTATTTTAATTACCTAGCCATAAACCTGCAGATAACTTATCGCAATCAGTCCAGCTGGATGACTTGGCAAATTTGTTAATTCTGTACACCTGAATGTTTTATTATTTCATAGAGAACACTGAACCGGTCCCATCAGTCTCTGTACAGAGGAGCTGACACTCTAATGTCCTCCCTACAGTCACACACTATTATTATACATTTATATAGCTCTGACATATAGCATAGTGCTGTACAGAGAACACTGAGCCAGTCCCATCAGTCTCTGTACAGCTGTACAGAGATCACTGAGCCAGTCCCATCAGTCTCTGTACAGAGGAGCTGACACTCTAATGTCCCCCACAGTCACACACTAATTTTATACATTTATATAGCTCAGACATGAAACTGTAATTATGTTGCACTCAAAACTCTACCAGTTGTACAGTGCTAACAAGTGGGACAGGTGCTGTCTATTCTGCAATGTTACAAACCATTATTTTTTTGTCATTGTAACTAATAGTTGTTGTATAAACTGTCAGTGTCACTTTTTTTCTCCAGCTTATATAAAGACATAGATGGCTCATATGGTAAAAATTATATATTATAATGTAACATTTGAGTATTGAATATCTGACCCCCCTTTGTTCTTCTCTCTGTTATCAGGAGGAGCCAAAGAGCAAGTCCAAGGTTTGTGCCAATGTGTTCTGCGGTGCTGGTCGAGAGTGCGCCGTGACGGAGAAGGGAGACCCCACCTGTCTGTGTATTGAGGTGAGATGATGGACCTCTAGCAGACATTTCCCCAAGTTTAGTAAGCCATTGCAATCCGCTAACTGCACAAGTCCCTGCAACATGGTGGCTATTGCAGTTTCCTCATTCTGCTATAGAGCAAAAAGTATTCTTACCCAGCAGAGGACAGATATTTAAGGTTTACTACTGCTAAATATAAAAAAAAATCTTCTGCAGCTTGCAAGGCTTTTGCAAACTAGGTGCTCACATGCTGTATGATGTAGGTCCTGAGCTAAGCCTTTCTAGTGCTTAAATCTATCACAATGAGTGCTCTGTGGGAGCTTCTGTGTGCACCATAAGTTGCTGCCAAATGGTTTTAATGTGACCCAGGGCTCTGAGCAGACACCTGGGGGAGGCAATGTGCCGGTTGCAGGAGCAGGAGGATGAGAATTCTGGGAAAACCTGTCTGCAGACTTAGTAAATATAGCTGCTCATTGGTGTAGTTTCGAAGTTACTCATGGCTCCTGGGTGGGGGTGAGAATTGGTAGCTGTTCCTCTCATTACAGAAGATAATTTTTCTCTTTCTTTTCCAGAAATGTAAGTCTCACAAAAGACCCGTATGTGGCAGCAACGGCAAAACCTACCTGAACCACTGCGAGCTCCACCGAGATGCTTGCCTGACCGGCTCCAAGATCCAGGTGGACCATGATGGCAACTGCAAAGGTACAATGTGGAGGAAAAGGAGGTTTAAGGACATCTAGTCCGGACATCTACTCCGGAGATTTACATAGCTCTGCTACATAGCACATAGAATACATTAATGTTTACACAGGTCTTGTTCCTTCCCCAGTCTGTGATTGGACAGTGAAGGAAAAGCAGCAGAATGATGAGATTACTCTTAAAATATGTCTCACTAACATTTAATGTATCTGTTACTTTCAGAAAAGACATCAGAGACCCCAGCTGCAACCCCAGGTAACCATTTTTTTTTAAAGTATTCAATCTTTTTATTACTGTGGAACACTTGATATAATTTTCATATCTCATGTAATCTTAGTAAATTGTTACTCTTAGGGGATTGTTTGCCAGTGGGTAAAATTACCAAGTGTTAATTGGCTCCATAACTATGCATATACCCATGTATTATAACTGACGGCCCCTTGTGGCATAATGTTTATAACTACACCGACTCTTTCTTTTTGCAGTTGTGTGTTACCAGGCCGATCGCGATGAGCTGCGCCGACGCATCATCCAGTGGCTGGAAGCTGATATAATTCCAGATGGCTGGTTCTCCAAGGGGAGCAACTACAGCGAAATCCTCAACAAATACTTCAAGGCAAGTGACCCCTGCTTCTGATTTAGAGTGCTAGCTCCCTGGGCAGGTGAAGAACAATAAAACAATGCCAGGGATTTGACCAGTGCGATTAAACACTAACATTCCCTGTGTAACCTATAATGTAAAATCTCCCTATAACCATAACACTAACCCACCCAGTAACCCAAATCTTTCCTGTAACCTTGCACTAACCCTCATTGTGCTTCCGGCTCCATTTCCCCTGTATCCTTAACACTAAATAGTTTGGTTACCCTAATAATGACCCTCTTGGTACCCCTTAAACCAACCCCCATTAAGCCCTAAGTCTAACCCTTGGGTTACCCTTAACCCACCATGTAACTAACACCAATCTAACACCAATCTCTCTGTATCTTCCCTGTACCCCTAAAATGTTATACAAATTACCATGATGAATAGAGTATGCATTATAGCAGTGCACCCTTTTGGTTTTTCATAGAATATTGAAGGATTTGATCTCCTGTCAGGTTTTAATACAGATGGGGGCTTCCGTGGAGAGATTGCTTTACTTCCTGACTGGTAAAAAGTTGTCTCCAGAACTGGAAGTGAATGAAAATCTCTCTAATGAAGCACAAATCACAGACAAACCTAACAGAGGTTCAAACTTGTAACTTTGCCCCATTCATTCCAAATAAATAAATTGATCCTTTGCCCTCCCTTTCTCAAAGAGATTTTTTTTTTAATTTTACATAATACTTTGTCATTTTGTGTGTTTTTAAATACATCTTGATATATAGGTTTGTGTATTTTATACATTACATATTTTGTTCATTCTTATTGCAAGTGTGGGGGAAACATTTTCCAATATGCTAATGAATTTAAAACACACAAAGCTGCATGATGAAGCTGCTGAAGGATTCTCCAATTCTATATTATGCGTAGAACGCATATTCATTTTTTTTTATTCTCAGCAAAAAGAAATGAGCAGAATACTTAAAATTGACTTTCTTAGTAAAATGTTTAGATGAATGTTAATGGCCCCATGACATGATTAATGATGAGGATACAATTTAATTCAATAGGTTTTAAATTCATTACACAGAAGCAGATTTATTTTGTAACTCTTGACAATAAATTTATCATGGTCACCGTGACACAACGAGATTCTCATTTTTCTATAGATAAGAAAATTCCATGGGCTAAGGTTGGCATTGCCATGGTAACTTGTAAATTTATGCTACATAACCAAGGCCATCGACAGCTTTCGGGCAAATGAGCAGCCAGGATATAAAATTCTGATATGAGAAATGCTGGAAATGTAATAAAATAATAATGTAACAATAGTGTGCAGCAAAATTAACATTACACTGGAATAGCAGTATATACCACAGCAGTGCACAGTAAATAACGCAAACCATGCAGAATGCATTAGTGCATTGTAGTGCTGCTAAATGCTACCTCAATGTGTCTATGGAGCACAGGGATGTTATTTTGTTGTTAATAGCAACCAGTCATTTGAAATTGGTTGTTATGGGCTACACTCATTGTTAAGCCCTGTACATGTTGTTTACTATGCCTGATTCACACTAGTGATAATCAAGGTGTAAAAGACCCATCAAATTTGAAAATGAATTAAGAAAAGCTGCTGTTTTTTTTTTCTTATTTCATACTTAATTCTTTGTTTTAATTGTTTTTTTTGGGGGGGTCAGGGCTTTTGTGGCCTCCTGGGTATGAAGGAGTTATTTGCTGAGGCCTAGCTGCAGATTAAGCCTTTTGTGGTGCTGGAGATCACATTCCATCACCATGACAACCAATGCTTGGGAACCAGAGCAGGCTGCGTCTGCCCAGAAGAGAAGAAGGCCTCAGGGCCTGTGAGGACTCTTACTGAGTCTGTAATTATTAGATGTACAGGGCGAGGGAAAATTTTAATTTCCTGTCATAAAAACCTATTAAAGTTGTGCTTTTAATACTTTCACCAACCTGTGTTGTTTTTTGTGGCTCCTGAAAGACAGCTGCACATCGATATCAGGACATTAAAAATCTATCCGAAGCCAAAATTGTTTTGGGTAGATTATATAAAGATTCAAACCTGTGTCAGGTTTCTATTGATTTTTGTGTCCCTCCTTTATTAAAATAAGTAAACCTTTATATTCTGGTGCAAATTGTCAGCAAATTTACATCCACATTTTACAGTTATAAAAATAAAATTGGCCTTGGATTAACACTAAAACTAAAAATGTGTCTTTGGTACTACAGAGCTATGACGATGGTGACTCTCGCCTGGACTCTGCTGAATTCCTGAAGTTCCTGGAACAGAACCAGACCGCCATTAATATCACCACTTACCAGGACCAGGAGACCAACAAGATTCTGAAGTGAGAATTAAAAAAAAAGATATAACTTATTATACAGCGTTTCTTTCAGGAATTAGTAACAAATTAGCAATTAGGGCCCCTAGGGCCTATGTGTTGCAGATTTATTATGTTGCTGCAACATATGGATAACATATGTTAGGTGCCATTCATTTAGAATGGCACTCCAACATATTCCTAGATAGGTGCAACGGACCTATGCTGCACTACACCACACCACAATGCACATACTACACATTGTAATACGCGGTGTTAAAACAAATTGCTGCATATACAGTTTTTTTCCCATTGTCAGTATATTCAAACTAGGCAGCCCTATGCAATGATTGTAAACAAAATACCATTAAATACCATACCTGTGCAGTAATGCGTTGCAATGGACCATTAACGCTGCTTAGGTTGTGCAGGAGACAATGGGAGTGATCAGACATATGTAATCCTACAATGTTTCTGCATACAATTATTATTATTAATATTATTATTAATACCCGGTATTTATATAGCGTCAACATATTATGCAGCGCTGTACATTAAATAGTGGTTGCAGATACATGACAGATACAAACAAAGACATGGGAGGAGGAAGCGCCATACATGTTTAGAAGATATACTAAAATACAAATTTAACTTTATTTAAAAAAGTAGCATCATGCATCACATAGATTCCAAGCCCAGCACCCTTACCATTGCTAACATTTCACTCAAAATTGCCAAGTTTGTGGCAACCCTTCATATTAGGCACTGCATGTGTGCAGATTCAGGAACTTGCAGTGCAGTTACAATAAGTCTGTGTCCTAATTCTCTTAGTTCTTTATAATTGTATTAGTTACCAGATGTCTATTGGACTAGTACTGACCCATTTGGTTGTTTCTTAGGAGTCTGTGCGTGGAGGCTCTTATTGAACTGTCAGACGAGAATGCAGACTGGAAATTGAGCTTTAACGAGTTCCTGAAGTGCCTGAACCCCGAATACAACCCTCCAGAGAAAAGTATGTAGCCTGGAATTTTATGTCATAATGTTACTAAACGCCTTCCTATCTCTTTAACATAATAATGGAAATAGAAGACCAGAGCCCAATCATCCATAGGGCAACCTGGAGCCCCATGGACGTTAAGAGGGCCCAGCTGCAATTTTCATGCTTCGATAGTAAATCAGGGAAGAGCACCACTGGTTACCCCTGTTTGTCACAGGAATGAATATACTAGCAGCCCATTTGGTCTCTTCAGAAGACAACTACTCTTTTCTTCCAAGATATACAACATTGTGCCACTTATTATATCTAGATCTGTATGTGATTTTTGTGTCCATTCACAGAGTGCGCCCTGGAGGATGAGACCTATGAAGATGGTGCTGAGACTCAGGTGCAATGTAACCGCTGTGTGTGTGCCTGCGGAAACTGGGTGTGCACTGCCATGGCCTGTGAAGGTAGGTGGATCAAAACTGTTTGCATGGTTAATTTTTGTACACGCAAAGAGGACCTGTCACCTATAGTATAATATCTATATTAAACTTCCTGTTGCTGTAGTGCAGTGGATATCACTGCTGTGTAGCTTCTTGTGTATCATATCTGTGTATTTCAGGAAGGCAGGTAGCAGGATGTTGAATGAAGTGAATTTCCACAGGGATTTCTATAATTGAGAATTGTAACATGACAGCAGTCTACACAACTATTAAACTCCAAGGCCATGCAAGGAGAGTTTACTAAAAGGATTAAAAGAATTAATGTTTAGGTAGCAGGCATGATGGCTCAGCAAATTTTTTATACATAAATGCAGACTCCTGTCCTCCAGCTTGTCTTTCCTTTTATACTAGCAGGACCTTAAGTGAACCTGCCACTAATTTAAAAGTCTGAAAATATTACTTGCACAATATAATTTTTTTAATCTCCACATTTTATCTTTAAAAAGTTATCCTTAACTACCAGTCCAGTGGCTTTGCCTAAGCTAAAGATGTTGTCAGTCTTCTGCAGTCTGGAGTTAGCATTTAGTCCACACGTTGTCAAGAGGAATAGAATTTGTCATTCCCATTGGTTAATGGTTGCCTGAGCACTCCCCAAGGCAGCCACTGCCTGCTTTTATTACTGTCAATATCGAGTCTCTCACAATATTATATTTACTAGTAACCAGCAGTTGGGAGTCTATTGCCAATGTACACACAGGGCAGCAACTGCCAGATGCATACTACGACAGGCTAGCCAAAATATAGCTCAACATACAACAGATACATTCAGGCCAATTTTGTCCCAAATCTGAACGTCCAAACTGGATCTTTTCCTAGCAAGGGGAAATTTACATTTAGACTGTTACCACCAGAAAAGGTGTACTAATATGAAGGTTTACCCTCATAATGGTTGTGACAAATAAAAATGTTAGATTTTTTATTAACAGGCCTAGTAGTATTTCTTTATATACATGATTAATATTTGTCAGTAGTGATTGTTTCTAGCAACAGCAGAACTAACAAATGATGTACAGACAGCACCACTCTGATCTATGTTTGATAGGGGGGGTTAAAAACCAGGCACCCTGCTGGGTCCACATTATAAGATATCGATAGCGGCCATTAGATGTTGGTTGTTAATGAGGTTCTTTCAGCAATGAGCAGTTTGTACTGCACACTAATGTACTGTCAGCTGTGGATATAGTAGTTATAGCAGGGGTTCCTTGGTAACCTGAAAGTTATTTTAATGTTATTTTCAATGAAAAAGGTTGGGAAACCCTGCCCTAGATGATCAGCGAGCGATTTCTAGTAAATAAATTCTAGCATTTACCAGGCCTAAAGGGGAGTCTGCGATAAAGGTATAACAGGGGTTCTAATCCTTGCATACTTCATTATAAACAAAATATAAATCTGCTACTTTGCGTGGACATAGTTGAAGAGTAAAGGACGCACTGATAAGATTATATACAAAAACATTTTACTATGACTACAGTGCCTGTTATATCTGAGATGTCAGACAAAAGAAAATTGGATCATTAAGAGTGTTTACTTTTAGAGGGTGGAAGGTGATTTCTGACTTGCATGTACACTGTACATGATATCCTATTATTAATGAATCTTTATTACCTTACAGACAAAGACCACCCAGAGGGAGATATGAGCCAATATGTGGATGAGCTCAGAAAGCACCAGGTGAGCAAGACATATTCACCCTCATAATCATTAATACAGCCAATGGGAAAATTTTCAGGTGGTACAACAAGTTCCAGCATCACTACAAACAGGACTGGAATAAAATAATAATCTACAGTGGATCTAGCGAACGTGTATATGGGACAAATGTGTGCATTATCCATTCAAGTCTCTTGTGATCAGAGTAGGAACTGTTAAATTTGCATTGGACTTTTTTTTCTTTTTGTGGTTTTACACTTTAACCAGTTTGACATTTGCTGAGGCCATTCAGAATGTATTTAAAGGTGCATACAACCTGCAGTTGATTTCTTTTCATCCTTCTTCAAGCTGGTTTTGCACTCCTATAAACTTGACATGAACAAAAGCCTATACATGACACTTATGCTCCTTTGCATACATTTTTATATACTGACCAATCTTTTCTTTTTCTGCACAGGAGACGGTTGAGAAATCCAAACAGGCCGACAGCAAAGACATCTGAGGAGACTGCAGATCCCCTGCACTGGCAGGGCTCCGTGCCGCCCACCTCTCCATTACTTAGTCTATAGGGACGGGCAGGAGAATCTGATTTTAGCTGTCGATGACAAATCAATCTTTGTAGGGCATAGGTGCAAAATGAGGGGAGTGGGCTTCTGTGTAAGGGCCCCATTAAAAACTATCCAATCACTTCACCATTCCACGTATCTTGATACCGCTTTCCCCCTGATCCAGGAGGCAATAAGGCACTTGGTTTATAATAATCCCAGCTGCAGGTGAACATGGGGAAACGGTTGCAAATACTGTATTTACCAGCAGCATGGCAGCCATTGCATCTACGTTGCTTGTGTGGGCACGATCCATGATAGAACAGTTTATTTCTTCTGCTGTTGCTGTGTGCCTTATTGCCATCCCATTGCTTTTCTTCATGTGTTATCTCACTACAAAAAGATTCCATATTCCCCCTTGAAGCCTTAATCTGGATAAAGTTCATCCCTGTGAAATAGTGTCATGAAAATAGGAAGTGCGAATGTTTACAGGCATAGTGGTTAATCAGATAGGGGCCAAGCAAGGGTCTGGTAGGTTTATGTAACCCACAGGGCAGATTTTCTGGATGTTTCCGAATGTGCCTTGAGGATTTCTTTAATCCTGCCTATTTGGCTTTATGGGAAACATGTTTTGCAGAGTTTAAATGTCAGAGGGCAGGGACATCACTTACATTTTACAATGGAGCAGAGAGTCTCCCACAACAGCCAATCAGAGCTTTCATGTGGTAGCCTGCTCCCCCAAAAAATGCTGTAATCTGATTGGTTGCTGAGGCCTTCCTTTTTGCTACTTTGTTTCAAAGAGATTCCTTATTTTCAAAACAAATGATGCACTCATATTGCCAAAGGTCAGATTTGATTTACTCTTGTGGTGACTTGATACCAGCAATTCAACCTTTTGATTTCCCCAAAATGGTTTGTGGTCCATTGACCTGGTTTTCCCACCCAACATTGATCCCCTTTTAAGGTGCTATGATTTCTGGGACCTGAAAACAAATTCAAGCTGGTCCATTCCGTATTGTCTGTTATTAGTATTTAGGTGTGATATTGTAGTTATAGTGTCTTCTTGCTATACACTCCTTCTGGTGTCAGGACATGGGCTCTATGCAGACCCGTTACTGTACAGCGATCAACTTTGAGGCATCCAAGATGGAGAAGCCATCAGGGACACTGGCAGGAGACAGAGCAAAGTTATAGGGCTTTTTAATTAAAGGGTGAAACTAGTGTATAGCTGATTTACTGATTGTGAAAGTTATGTGCATTTATGAAGCTACTCTGAGAATCGCCTATTTCTCTATATGTAACAAGGTGGGAGTGTTGTGGAACTACAAGTATCAGGAAGGGTTAAAGAATTACACAAAACACTTAGGTGCTGCCTAATTAAAAGTTAATATTCATCTTTATTGGATGCGTATAATAGTCCAAAACAAGATCACAAGACTCAGTTCTTCCACAGGGAGTGCCCATGTTTTTGTCTTTTAACTTAGAAAAGTCAGGCAAGAAGAAATTTAATTCTCTGCCCTGCTATTTCCACTACACTGCTTAAACAAAAGTTAATACTTATCTATATTGAATGCGTACAAGGGTCCGTAACAGCAACCTCTCCAACAACAAGATCACAAGACTTGGTTTTCCCTATCGAGTGCCCATCGTCCTTTCTTCCACCGGGTAAAGTCAGGCAGGAAGAAAGGCTGACATTTCTTTATGTGTATCCAGAAAATATCAGCATCAGCACACTGATATCTCTAGCTAATAATTATAAACTGTTTTTAACCAGATTGTTACATTACCAATACTTGCTAATTCTTGGCTAAACAGCCTCATTATAATATATTGAGTATATTTAGTGCACAATGAATTGGTGAGAGGCTAGGAAAAGCCCAGAAGTCCAAATTTCTTATCTAGTTTTATTAGTTTATATAACCAGAAAAATGGTCATATAACTAAGAAATCAGATTTAACATTAGGTTGGTGCTCAGTTATAAAGCTTCAGTAGATAGAGGTCCAGGCATCGGCACAAATCAGATTCCAGCTGTTCTGAAAATGAATGAAGGGACCTGATAGGTTGCTGAGTAGTAGCGGCGCTGTTTTTTTCTTGCACTGGTTTTCTACAAACATCTGATTGCTTGCTGCATATTGGTGAAGTAAATGACTTCCTAATATAATACACGAAGCTTCATGCTTTAAGCCCCCCCAGGATGTCTAGATGTATCACGACATGCTATCGATGATTGATCGCCATCACTCAGTATTAACTCTTTGCAATGCCTCTGCTCTGAGAACTGCCAAAGCTCCATGCACCAGACGCTGGTTTGTTTTTTTGTTTTTAATTTTTACATATAAGTCACCCCATATTTGTTTTTATATTTGTATTTTTTTTATTCTACAACAACCAAATAAAATCTTAAACCTATACCTGTGTCTTGTTTAATTATTACGCTCCTAGATATTTGAATAATTAAAAAAATGTATCTACCTACATATCTGGCAAATATGATTTCTTTCACTCTGCTGACACAAAGCATGATAAGAATGCAGCTGAACCTGTCTTTGGTCGGGTCATTGAGGTTCTTGGTGACCCGGTGAATCCAGATGTTTTATCTAATCACTCAGGGTAATAAAACAGACCCAGGGGAAAGTCATTGGGTTCACATGTGGCAGGTGATAGCACCGCAGGAGAATCTATAGCGCTCTATATATTAATCACAGGCCTGAACATGCCTGCAAACCGTGTACTCTGCATGACTGAGACACGCCAGCCAAACAGCAGTGGTATATATATATATATATATGGAAAATACTTTTTAAATGAAAAGTAGTCTTAATTTAAATGGAGCTCCTGGCTCCTATTATTACAGTTACTTGTGTATCTACTAAGCCAGAATCCTGGGTTTATATAGCTCAATAGCCCAAGTGAAAGCTAACTTTTAATCTGTTGATATTTTGCTTTCTGTGGTTCCTCTTTTCACTGCATTGACGTGATGATAATTAAAAAAATAAAATACATTTTGCTTTATAAGTTGGCAAGGGAGGGTTAGATGATGCTAGACATCCTCCAGGCAATAACTGAGACAAGCGCTGTCTGACATATATGAGACAAACTGCTTTGAAAAATGTCATAGTGCTTCAGGCATTATCTGTTGTGTATATATACTTACTATATCTAATGTATATTACAAAAAAATAATATACACATACATTGGCCACTTTATTTAGTACACTTTTATAAGACTGGCTTGGACCCTTTATTGTCTTCAGAACGGTCATCATTCTTCATTGCAGAAATCAGAAGTGTGGGAAATATTCTTCAGGGATTTTGCTCCCCATTGACAGCATGACAGTTGCTGCAGATTTGTTCTCTGCATATTAATGATGTGAATTTCTCATTTTACCACATCCCAAAGGTGAATGGAGAGCTGGTCACTTTGGAGGTGTGACCCCATTATCATGTTCGAAAAACCAGTCTGAGATGATCTGAGCTTTGTGACACGTTAATCCTGACGGAAGTAGCCATCAGAAGATAGGGACACTGCGCCAATAAAGGAATGGATATGGTCAGGAACAATACTAAGGCAGGCCGTGGGGTTCAAACCATGCTCATTTGGTAAAATGTTTACACAATTATATTTGTGTATTAGGTACATATCATAAAAATTACATCTTTATTGTTAAACGTCCAAAACCTTCTTCATTTCAAGGCATATGACAAATTCAGCTTGTTTAAAGTCCATACAAAGCGTATGAATTTTGCTCCTCATTCTCATTTGGTACTAAGGGACCCAAAGCGTGCCAACAAAATACCCCCCTCAGCATTACACCACCAGACTAAACCACTGATACAAGGCGGGACGGATCCATGCTTTCATGGTGTTTTCATCACAAACCTGACTCTACTGTGGGCCAAGAATGCATAAGGCACCGATTATAGGGACCAGGTGTGGGAGTGAAGGGTCAGGATTATGGAAGGTACTAAATGTAGGGGCCAGGTGTTTGTAACATATATGTGTATGTAAGTAAGTGTGTGCCGAGGTGTATGCCATGTGTATGTAACATGCTAGGTGCAGGGGTAAGCTGTATAACATACCAAGTGTTCTAAATGTATAGAATATGCACAGAATGGTATACAGATACAGGTTAGAATACAATGTACACAGATCACATGACGTATAGAATACAATGTACACAGATCACATGACGTATAGAATACGCTGTATACAGATCACGTGATGTATAGAATACATTGTATACAGATCAGCTGTTGGAGGTAAAATTGCTGAGTAATGCTGAGCATCATCTGTTACATTTCTCTAGATCACCGCCCCTCACTGACGTCACTGTCTCACTTGTTCCGCCCCCTTTTCAGCGATCACGAATCAGCATGGAGTCTTCTCGCCCTGCCTGGCCCCACCCCTTACGTGACCTCTCTGACAAATTTCCCCGCCCATTGCTAAATCTATACTGCTCCTTGTCTCCGCCCACTAGCGGCCCCGCCCCCTGTATAAAGTATCGTGCACCGTGCACTGTGCGCTGTATAATGTACGGTGCAGGTTCCCGGGTTGGCGCTGCTGTGTAAACGTTCCGGGGACTTGCATAAGCCAGGACATTGCTGCATACACCGTACAGAGACCAAACGGGAGTCAGGAGGCCAGACACGGACTGTCTGTTTATAGGGGCCCTAGAACTGGACTCTGCTGTGAGTATAATAAGGGGCCCTTGAACTCTGTTCTGTCTCCATTAGGGGCCCCTTGGACACTTTCCCGTTTGTACTGAGGGGCCCTTGGACCCTGCTGGGTGTTAAGAGGAGTCTTAAAAGATTTGCTGGATTGGAGGGCCCCTGGTATTGGTGGGCCCTTCAGATCTGCCTGCTGCCAGTAGGAATTAAAGATATCCTATTGCCCCATCTGGGGGTATCTTCACAACCATGGAGGGCCCGGAGCCAGCAGAGGGGGAACACATCCTGAACCTTTCCCGCCTCGGCCTGGACAACCTGAACCTGGAGCAGATAAGTGACGAGAGGAGGAAAGAAGTCCAACAACTGCTGCTGCCCGACAACCGTCTGGTTGTCCTTCCTCCGGCCGTGGCCGCCTTCACCCAACTCTCCCTCCTGGACATCAGCAACAGCACCACAGCCTACATTGGCGAGGAGATCCTGGGGCTCACCAGGCTGAAGACCCTGCTGGCCAAAAACAATCGACTGGACGAGTTCTCTTTACCCAAAGAAATGGGCAGCATGAAGCTGGAGGTGCTAAACCTCAGCGGAAACCAGTTTGAGGAGATCCCCAGCCAACTTCTCCAAATACAGACCCTGAAGACCCTCTCCATGGGTGGCAACAGACTCAAGAGCATCCCAGCGGAGATTGAGAACATGATCAGGTAGGTAGGTTGGCCCGGTGCCATGGCTTGGGGGGGTCAAGGTGCTATGATTCATCTGATAAGTGGCTGATATTTGGACTTCCTTATCTAAAGACTTCCATCTGTCAAAGTTCCAGGTTGATGAGAGTCATCAGGACTCCTAGACATTGCATCAGCTCCCCTATTTTTGTCCCAGCTTGTTACAATGCGTTACCTTCAACTTCAAGCCAAACTCAACGTTGGCGTCCAAAGTTCCTGCTTTTATGGCTCCTAACCTGGCATAGAATATCGTAACAATGAGTAAATAGGTTTATATGAGATGAAGGTACGTCTGCAGAAGAGACCAAGGGTATAACCTGTACAGGGATTAGCCATCTCTTTACCCACTACCGGGCCCAATGGTGGGTAAAGAGATGGCCTTTTGGGAGTGGGTAAAATAGGCGGCATTGGGTCCCGAGTAGTTCATTGGTGCTTTCGGAATGGTGTTGACATCATGCTGGCCCCCATGATTCCACTTTTAGAAGATGTTAAGGGTGGGCTCCACACCAAAGGATTGACCTCTGAAGATAGGTTTGTTCCAATAAAAAGTAAAAGTCTGTACAAAACCAATTTTTGGGGTCTGTAAGGTGCCATTAGGGTTTAGGGCTGTATGGAAGGACAATGGACTTGTAGTAATAATATTACGGGCAGCATTCTGCCATTCCCACCAGCAGCTAATGGCTGCAACCATCAATTGTCTAAGCCAACTATCCAGTCTGGAACCCCGGAGAAGAAAGTTTCCTTGAAATAAAATGAATATTTGTGCAGAATCAATCTGAGGAAACGTGTCTTTGGAGAGATAATTAAAATCCCCTGTATTTATTTTTCACATTGGAACCCCCCCAAAAAAAAAAGTTTTTTAGTCTGCAGCTCAAGTCTTTAGTTCTCAATCACTCACAAAGGTGGGGCATGAACCCAGGTCTTGTATTTGCACCCCAAGTTTGTGTTTTGTAGAAAGGTGACCAGGTACCAGAATTACCACTATGTCATCTGTGAGCCAGCATTCCAGGTACCAGGTGGTGACCCTGGATGATGCCTGAACCAAAATGGAAACCATGGTGCCAGCAATGGGGGTCTCTGCTCCTCCCTATCCCGCCAGCTTTGGGGTGGCTCTGCTCCTCCCCGGGGGCGTCAGCGTTGGGGTGGCTCCACTTTTCCCCGGGGGCGTCAGCATTGGGGGGGGCTTCGCATTTACTCTGCTACAGAAGGGGGTACTGGCCTTTTTTAAAGACCCCTTTTCTTGATGTTTGAACAATGCCAAGCCAAGATTGTTTGGTTGTTGGAACTGTATGAATGGCACAGATCTGTTAGGGGGTCCGCCGTAATAATAATTTTGTGGTTGGCCTTAATGGTATGGTAAAAGCCTCACCGTCTTTCATGTGTTAAACACTCTCGGGCTGAGTTTGTTTGTGAGTCTCTCTCTCTCTCTCTCTCTCTCTCTCTTTCGTTGTTAGGAATAGCAGATTTACACTCTGATTGGAATATTAAAGTAGATCTCCACTCAAATTATTTTTGCGTATTGTGATCCCACTCACAAACGAAACAAGAAAAAACCCTCCTCCCTGACCCCAAATTGTCCCCAGAATAAATCCTATATGATTTTATTTCTATATCAGGACACCTGGTGTTACAGACCCACCACCATTCCTGGCTCCTCCGCCCTGGTCTTCCTCTGGATCACAGAGGCTCAGTGTTAGAAGTCTCTTATGAATTCTGTGGCTTTCATCCCACAGCCGCTCACGCTGAGAGTGAATCTGGCTTATTGTCGGGGCATCCGCTATATCCTGGGGTTGCCCATGCCATCAATGTGTTACTGCACGTATACCAGGGATGGCTGAATCTGCTTTGGCTGGGAGTTGTAGTTCTCCTGGAGGCACTTTCAAGGCTTAATAAAGTATAAATGAGAAATTTCTCTGCTCTGGAGATTCATCTTGTATTTGTCCTGATGATCAATGTATCCAGGACAGAGAATGATGGGAAATCCAGCTTTGTGCAACCATCATTAGCAAATAGAAAGGAAACCAATGGGGACACCGGTTCTGGTGACAACTTTCCCCTATTTCCTGTTGTGTATCCAGGAAATAAAATGATACTCTTTGATATGATTGGTACAGGTTGGTGATTTGTGAAGCTGGGGCAGCCAGGCATCTGATCTTTTTGAGGGGGGTCAGCTAAGTAATTCCATAATTTCCAGGTAGAATTGTCCTTTATTGTACCTTTGCCTCTACCTGGAAGTTGGGAACTTCCTGTATACACACCTTGGGAAGCTGAACACACCTGCTGGGGATCTGCCAAAGGTCGATAACTGATAATGTAACTTACAGTCTGTTCTATCCATCATTCCAAATCTCAGATCCTAAAGTTATAAACCCCAAACATTATGTTCTCCCTTTTATTCTGATACATTTACCATAAAACCATTTTGTGATGTTACATGTGCAATAGAAAAAAAGAAATACCCGTTAATCCTGATAGCTCATAACATTTCTCATAACTTCCTGTCTATTGATAATATTCAGTATCACAATATTGTACAATATTGCAGTGATTCCCCTGCCAGTCCCCAATCACCAAATCCAGCTGGTGCTGCGGTGTCCCCGGCTCCCCATATTCTGTGCTTCTAATGTAAATTTCAGCTTCTTCCCTCTCACTTCCTGCTTGGTGATAGGGGGTCACAGAGGGAAGATGTGAAGGAAAGTTAGTGGGGACAGATACAAAACCAAAAAGTAGGTGGTGGTATCTTTATGGTTGTTGATTGCTTTTTGTTTTTCTGGTTTTCTCAAATTGTTTTTGGAGTTTTTGATATGGAGAATGTTCTCTCCAAACTTTGTCTTCCCAAAGTATGCAGTTAGGTTCATCAGATCCCCCCCATAATAGCCTTAGCGTGTGATAATGATATTTGACTATGGTGGGGGCTCCTCTGAGTGATATGAACAGAGTAATATGTGGGTGTATATAAATACAAGATATTACCTGTTTGTGTGGTGTTCCTGTGTCCATTGCATATTCCTTCCTAACACATTACAGTGCAGTAAAGGGGACTTAGAGTGTAAGCTCTTCGGGGTAGAATATATGTCTATATCTGTCTGTCATTTCCAACCCCTATTTAATGTACAGCGCTGCATAATATGTTGGCGCTATATAAATACTGTTTAGTAATGATGTTGGTAAAATGTGAATCTTGTATGTAAGAACATTTAAAAATGTATAAATGAACTTTTTTTTTTCCCTACTAACTTATCGGAGACACAGACCCCTGCAATATGAAAAGCAGCTCAGGGCTGTATATGAAGGGTTAATAGGCAGAGCTCTGCCCACTCAGTTCCTGGCAGGTTCAGCAGGTCCAAAGTTATGTGTGTACAGAGTTCAGGAGGCCCATTGTGAGCAGAGGATTCCTAGAAACTCTGCAAAGAATCTGTACATGGTGGGATGACAGTCCCCGCTCTGCATATCTGTGCGGCTCCATTCACTAAACCTGACAAACTACTGAAACAGTGACCATGCTGCAAATATTTGTTATAGATAATAACACACACGTAGTACATAGCATGCATAGCTCAGCGAGTCGGTGCTGCCATCTGCATTCCGGCCCCCAGGATTCTTCTAACAACATAGAGATTGGGAGAGGGTGGTTTAGGCCATGGAGCCAGTGATACTTCTGGGGATAAATACCCGCCAGGTACATAAAGGGTCACATGGAAGGTGTTTAGTTTTTGGCTTGGCTGGAGGAGTCCAGGTACAGCTGCTCTGAATGCCAAATACGGCCCTGAGGAGCTATTTCGGGACCTCTTTTGTTTTTTGCAAAGTTGGCTGGAGTTTCACTTTTTTAATATTTGGGAGTTTTTGATGTACCCATTGAACCTTTCTATTACAGTGCAGGGTTTCATGTAGAACCGATGAGTGTCCTGACCCCCCCAGGCACCACCACCCAGGTCCAATGTTTGCCCCAAACTTGCTGACTCAGAGTGAGAAAGCCGACATTTGTATTTTTTGGCTGCACTTCCATTGCTGACTGGAAAGAGGAGCAGGAATGAAGTTTGCATAACAAAGATGGAGCCGTAAATCTCTAAAATCCCCCATTCTGTTCCCCAAACAGCGGCCTGTAGAATCAAAAGTCAAGTATAGCATGTGCTGCACATGTGTATTCTGTAATGTCTGGGTGTAAATGGGGGGCCATGCCTGTATTATTGGGGTGTAAATTGGGGCCATGCCTGTATTATTGGGGTGTAAATTGGGGCCGTGCCTGTATTATTTGGGTGTAAAGGAGGGCCGTGCCTGTAATATACGGGTGTAAATGGGGGGCCGTGCCTGTAATATTTGGGTGTAAATGGGGGGGCCCTGCCTGTAATTTCTGGGTGTAAATGAGGGGGCCCTGTCTGTAATATCTGGGTGTAAATATGGGGGCCGTGCCTGTAATATCTGGGTGTAAATATGGGGGTCGTGCCTGTAATATCTGGGTGTAAATATGGGGGCCGTGCCTGTAATATCTGGGTGTAAATATGGGGGTCGTGCCTGTAATATCTGGGTGTAAATATGGGGGCCGTGCCTGTAATATCTGGGTGTAAATATGGGGGTCGTGCCTGTAATATCTGGGTGTAAATATGGGGGCCGTGCCTGTAATGTCCGGGTGTAAATGGGGAGGGGCGTGCCTGTAATGTCCGGGTGTAAATGGGGGGGACGTGCCTGTAATGTCCGGGTGTAAATGGGGGGCCATATCTGTATTTTTGGGGTGTAAATGTGGGGGAGGGTGCCTGTAATGTGCAGGTTTTAATGATGGGATATGCTGTACCCCTAACATGTAGGTATAATGGGGCAGTAGTCTGGCTACCCACAAGCAGATCTGCAGCCAGTAGGTGAATCCATGTAACCCCGATATATCTTACTGAACTCATTGATCCAATGTAATTAAGTTCTTCTTTGTCTTTCAGTTTGGAGTTTCTGTATCTGGGTGGAAATTTCATCTCCCACATCCCACCAGAGCTCGCCAACCTGCCGTATCTGAGCTGCCTGGTGCTGTGCGATAATCGAATCCAGAGCGTCCCGCCACAACTGGCACAGTAAGTTCAATGCATTAAAATATGAAATGTGCAGCACAATGCAAGGCAGCTTTATATTATTTCATTGGATGAGGTGAGGGGGTATAGGATCACCTGTTGGGTTTGTTTTGGTCTTTCTCAGCTTCTCTTTATTCTTCCAGGGTCCACTCGCTGCGGTCCCTCAGCCTACACAACAACCTCCTGACTTACCTCCCGCGGGAAATCCTCAGCCTGGTCCACTTGCAGGAGCTCAGCCTACGTGGGAATCCGCTGGTGGTCAGGTTTGTGCGGGATCTGATTTACACCCCACCAACGCTGCTGGAGATGGCCGGACGCACCATCAAGAGTCGGGGAATTCCATACTCGCCATGGGAGCTTCCGGGAAACCTTGTGAGATATCTGGACCTGGCCAGCAAATGTCCCAACCCCAAATGTGGAGGTGAGAAGGGGTCCCTTGAACCCCAGGCTGTATACACACCATGGCTTTAATGCATTTCTGTGCAACATCAGTGCAGCAATGCATGCAAAGATACAGTGAGGGAAAGAATTATTTGATCCCCTGCTGATTTTGTACGTGTGCCCTCTGACAAAGAAATGACCAGTCTATATTGTAATGGTAGGTTTATTGTAGCTGTGAAAGACGGAATAACAACAAAAAAAACCCTCAAAAACCCAGTGCTCAAAAGTCAGAGCTTGATGTGCATTTTAATGAGTGAAATAAGTATTTGATCCCCTATCAACCAGTCTGGAGACTTGCTGGGTCACTCTGGGACCTTTATGTGCTTCTTCTTGAGCCAATCCTTTGTTGCCTTGGGCATGTGTTTTGGGTCATTGTCATGCTGGAATACCCATCCACGACCCATTTTCAATGCCCTGGCTGAGGGAAGGAGGTGCTCACCCAACATTTGATGGTACATGGCCCCGTCTGTTGTCCCTTCGATGCGGTGAAGGTGTCCTGTCCCCTTAGCAGAAAAACGCCCCCAAAGCTTAATGTGTCCACCTCCATGTTTAACGATGGGGATGGTATTCTTGGGGTCATAGGCAGCATTCCACCTCCCCCAAACACGGCGAGTTGAGTTGATGCCAAAAAGCTCAATTTTGGTCTCATCTGACCACAACACTTTCACCCAGTTCTCCTCTGGATCATTCAGATGTTCATTGGCAAACTGCAGACGGGCCCGTACATGTGCTGTATGAGCAGGGGGACCGTGCAAGCTCTGCAAGATTTCAGGCCATCACGGCACAGTGTGTTACCAAGTGTTTTCTTGGTGACTATGGTCCCAGCTGCCCTGAGATCATTGACAAGTTCCCCCCGTGTAGTTCTGGGCTGCTTTGTCACCGTTCTCATGATCATTGCAACTCCACGAGGGGAGATCCTGCATGGAGCCCCAGAACGAGGGAGATTGACAGTTAGTTTGTGTGTCTTCCATTTGCGAATTAACACGCCAACTGTTGTCACCTTCTCACCCAGCTGGTTGGCGATAGTCTTGTAGCCCAGTCCGGCCTTGTGTAGGTCTACAATCTTGTCCCTGACATCCTTAGACAGCTCGTTGGTCTTGGCCATGGTGGCTAGTATGGAATCTGATTGATTGCTTCTGTGGACAGGTGTCTTATATACAGGTACTGTAACAAGCATGGATCCCTTACAGAGGGTGCTCCTAATCTCAGCTCCTTACCTGCATACAGGGAAGACACCTGGGACCCTGAAATCTAGCTGGATGACAGGTGATCAAATACTTATTTCACTCATTACAATGCACATCAAGCTCTGACTTTTGAGCACTGGGATTTTGAGGGTTCATTTGTTGTTATTCCGTCTCTCACAGCTACAATAAACCTACCATTACAATTATAGACCGGTCATTCCTTTGTGAGAGGGCAAACGTACAAAATCAGCAGGGGATGAAATACTTCTTTCCCTTGCTGTAAGTTCTGCTCCTATCACATGTGCACCGTTACACTGGCATGCAATGATACTGATACATGTGATATTAATCTATAAACAGATTAGATGGTTGTCTTTTCTATTTGCACTAAATCGTTATTTTGCTTTTTATTAATCCTCTTCTCTCCTCGGCAGGTGTGTACTTTGACTCGTGTGTGCGTCAGATCAAGTTTGTGGATTTTTGTGGGAAGTATCGCCTCCCCCTCATGCATTATCTTTGCTCCCCGGAATGTTCGTCCCCCTGCAGCTCTGTCTCCTCTCAAAGTGAATCTGATTCTGAGGATGAGGCCATGGCGGCGGCACGCAGGATGCAGAAAGTACTTTTGGGTTGAGCTGCCAGCTATGGTCTTCCAGGGACAGAAATGACGGCCGCTGTCCGGCCTCTGCCCTGGACTGATGATGCGGAGCAGCTTGGGCGCTGAGCCTGCTAAACCTTCATTACAAACTGAAATTCTTATAACCTATTTTGTGATACGGCGTGTCAGCCATCTTTGTTTGAATTTAGAGACTGACTGAAGATTGGACAGAAATCCGCCATCGTGTGACCAGAATTGCTGATCTGTCCGTTTCCCCAATAAACAAAATATTGTATACGATTGTTATACATCACATGACCAGCAGTGGGCGCCCCATCTGGACTTCTATGATCAATATTTGTTTCCTGACTGAGCATTGATAGCGTCAGTGACATTTCATCCTACCGTTTGTATTTTTCCGTGTGCCGTTTGTACAGACTCCAGTATTTTCTTATTGGACTGCGTCTTTCTTAATCATAACAGATAGACCTTATATTAATGTCTATGTAGCGACTGGCATCCATGATGTTCCATCACCATTGGCCCCCCATAGGGAGCACACAGGACACTATAGTGCCTTGGACATTGGAGTGCCTTAGGTTTTATTTTTTATTAAAATGTCCAGAGAACCTTAAAGAGAACCAGTCATAATCTACAATGTGATATGATGCATTCTTGCAACTCTTGGCATAAACTTTATGTCCCCTCCCCCACCCCAGCTGATGCTGGATATAATTCTCATATTTTAGGGAATTCTGTATGAGAGTAATATTTACTTACGGCTGAAGGTTTGGCAGCTCCTGGGATGGAATGTGGACGGCATTGCTTTGTCATGATTTCCAGTGCAGGATTGGCAATGCTGGCTGCTTCAATGTACATGATGATGTCAGCAAAGGGGGTGGTGACCATACTGGGGGGGGGGGGACCTGCAAGAAGAGAAGCTTTAGGGAACTGGTCATCATAATAAAAGAAGTTGGCAGTGCGACTGTGAATTGGACTTCAGCTAGGTTCACAGAGAATGGGCAGAAGAGTTCCGCAGGGGCTGGACCTAGTGTGGGAGGCGGGGCCAGGGTACAGGAGGGCGTATTTATTTCTGTGTATTAGATCATCCCATTATGTTATACATTAACCTATAAAAGGGGAGGGGGTATTTCTTTGTATTACTTTTATTTATGCCTGGAGTTAGGCTTCAACCATCCTTTTTAAAAGAATTTAAAGGCCAAATCATCATGTGAGTTCTGATTGGAACATATGTTGAATCATGGCGGGGGTTAATTTTATTGGAGAAGGAGGGGTAGAGGAAGACAAGCTTGCCCAGGATTGGATCATAAAATCCTCTTGGATACATCCCATATTAATAACATATAAATGTTATCAGTCTCCTCATTGGTTACGTGTGACCATGTGATGATCTGGGCGGGGCATTGCGGTACCGTTGTATGATTTTAGATTATGCCATGTGATAAATGCCCCAATAAAATCAATTGGTTGTTTTTTAGAAGTTGTGTGTTTACTGAGGGGATCACCCGGATGTGTAACGACATTGTTTATTCACCCCAATATCAGGACGCCGCTATTTCCAGGACTGCCAGTGACGTGTCTCATTTCCTAGGGCTACGGGATGTCCCACATTTAGCCCCTCCCTCTCCAGCCTCCTGTCCTGGACCCGCCCCTTTCATTTATTGGATGTCACATCTTTTAATCATTAAAAGTGTTTCGATATTTGCATAGCTCCTCCCAAGAGCCGGCCCACTGCTTGTGGCAGGGTTGGGGGCCCTTTAAAACAGTGAGGCCGGGTGCTGTGATGTTCTCAGGAAGATATGTACAGCCACCATCCATCCGCATTGCATACACAAGCACAGATACCTAAAATAGATGAATGGAAATGTTTTCTCAAACAATTCTCAGCTTGTTATCGAGTGACGAACATTTTCCAGGATGTTGTAAAACACTTTTTGTTCGGTTTTATTTTTGGCTGTTATCTGCAGGAGCGGTGCCAAGTTTGCACGCACAGGTGCGCGCTCCTAGTTCACAGCTGTATCATAGAATAGGATTCTCAGAGCGCTGGAAACTGCATCCAATGAGGGGAATGTGCAGGCTGAGGTCACATGATGGGAAATCTATTTTTATGGGAACAAAATGTAAACATTTCATGGAAGTTTAAAGGGAAAGGGACACCAGAGGGGGGGGGGGTCAGTGCCAGAGCTGTCATGATGATCACATGATCAGGAGTCACACTGATTGGTTCCCCCAAATTCTTTGAGACTGAGGTAGTATACAATGACAGCTGGGAGCACTTTCCTCTACTGTTAAAACCCCACAAATACCTGTTGATCCTGCCAGTGCCGGTCCATGTAATGCAGCATCCCGTGTTGGTGTGACAACAATGCTGAACAGCCCCTGAATTCAGAGCAGAGTTGTCACCTTCATGTAGGCTGTGCCAGCTTGAACTTCAGTGAAGACAATGCAGGGGTTGTGGCTACCAGTATCTGCCTGTGGCTTGTCAATCAGCAGCTGGCCACACCCAACTCCACCCACTGCTTCTTAAATTGGCATCACTGACTCCTCCCACTGTGATCTGCAGTGTCTCGGAAGGGGAGGGGTTGAGATTCTCATGGATTTAGCTCATTCAGGTCAGTTGCTTCTTTTGTGGGGTCCCCCTGCTTCTTTGGTGATGACCTTGAATCCTCCAGAGGTTTTTCTCAAAACCCCAATT
>NC_092858.1:176128039-176195864 GCF_032062135.1 Pyxicephalus adspersus
CAGCTGCTTTCTTTAAACTTCATAATAATGTGCCCAAAAACTACCCTGTAGCTGTATCTTATTGGTCCTTCATTGTCCAGTCAGCAGGTTAAAGGAGGAGAGGTGACAACACTGCCACCTAGTGTTTCTCTGCCTGGCAGGTGTATGAATTACAAATGTTGCCGGACAGAATTATAAATCCTGTGGCATGTGAAATGGTTTTTCAGGGTTCAGTGCTGCTTTGATCCACTGTAAGAGGGGGAATAAAATCCCTGGTTGAAAGAATCTCACAATCTGCAGACCATCAGGAAACCCACCCTGAGAATTGCCACATGGTCATCACTGGAGTGCACAGAGACAGGAAGTGGCTGCAAAGAGGCTGCAGGAGGTCAGCACACAATGGAATGTAAGAAGAACGGGGAAAACTGGGGTTTGTCTGCCAATTTTATTAGATATATTGGAATGTAATTGTAAAGTAGTGACTCTGACATTCACCAATTGTTGGGGAATCAATCGCTGCCATGTGAAAACACATGGACCTGGAAGATCCTTTACCAGAGAATGGTAGGTGAATGTCATATTCACCGCTTTATGCACAGATCCTGTAGAACCATTACATATATATTAGTAATTGTGATCAGTGATGGAACATTCTGCTGCCCACTAGTGGCCATAAATGTGTAATACATGTCAGTGTGTTCAGGGCTAGTTTATACAATTATTAACAATCACCTGGTTCACCTGTTGATCCTGCCAGTGGCCTAATTTCCTGCTTGAGCTGGCAGTGCCATAGTCCTGATGCCAAAAAGGAAGTGCTGTCGACCCTCCGATCCCCATCCCCCCATCAGGGCACTGCCATGATGACATCTCTCCCTATGCAGCTCTCATATTGTTATGTGGAGCTCAGGGGGCCGGTCCATGACAGCCAGGACTCACAGGAAGTGGTCAGTGATAGTCAATTCTATCACCCCCTAGTGGTCATACAGGTGTCAGCGTGTTCATTGCCAGAATCTGCTGAAAATTTAACTACTGTCTAATAAAAATAGTCACCTTTTTCACAATATGTATCTGTTGATCCTGCCAATTACCTCATTTCCTGTTTAAGCTGGCAGTGCCATTTTCATGCTCTGGAAATAGAGATGCTGTTCACCCTCCAATCCTCATCCCCCTCCCGGAGCACCGCAGTGCTATCACTCCTAGTGGGGGTCCCACATTGTGATGTATGATCCCAGGGGGCGTGTCCATGACAGCCAGGGCTCACAGGAAGTGGTCGGAAGTGTCATAGATGGTGACTACAAATAGATGGTCTCTGCCTGTTCCGTACTTTTATCAGTAATCATTGCTACCCTACAGATTCCCCCCAATGATATAGAGATGAGGGGAGGGGAAGGTGTTCTGTAGACTCAGATTGTCCTTGGTTGGCTGGCTTAGTTTGCTTTTTTCAGCTGCTGATCCTGCCAGTAACTTCCTGTCTTAGGGTGACAACGCTGCTCCTCTATAGATACAGTGCAGTGCTGGGGCTGTCAGGACAGATTGGTGTCAGGGATGAGGATGGTGATGACGGACGAGCACGGAGCCTCACACGGATGGAGATTTACACGATTAGGGATTTAAGAGTGGGTGACAACAAAATCTAATCCCTGTACAAGACAGGTGGGAGGTGACACCACATTACACACCAGCCTTAAAGGGGAACTCCGAATAAAAGCCGACTGTCTGCAGAATAGCTGAACACTCTACACTTGTAGTCATACCACATCTGGGGCCCCAATACAACCATGGGGGGACCCCCAGATACAGCTCAGATGGGAGAGCAGCAGCTCCCAGTGCATTCCACAGCGCAGGGTGACAACACAGGGGGCACAACTGGCACAAAGTTGTCACACTATACATCTGTGGACTACAGAACTCCTCTGCACTATATGACGAATATAAGGAGAGGGGGAGGTGTTCTGTAGTCTGTAGGATGACAAGGCTGCTGCTTGTTACAGGAAGTGTGTTATTGGCAGGATCCCCAGGTCTGATCCCCTTCATATATTGGGGTACAATGTTGCAGATCAGACTCCCCAGGTAGGCGCTCACCTGTGATGAGATTTTTTGTTTTCGGGTTCACTATCGCCCCAGCGTTGGTGTTTTGTTGTTGCTGCGGAGAATCATCAATCACCCGGACCTGCCAGACAGGATCATATCTGTCACCAGAGCCATCACCGGCAGCATCAGGTGGGTGACAACGAGGTCTCCACGACGACATCAACACCCTCAGGTAGCAGGGTGTGTCCCCAAGGGTGGATTTGGAGAGGATGAGGACAGGTGGATGGGGAGAAGGTTTCTCATTTCCTGTCAGGGACGTCGGCGCGTTCACCTGAAACTTTAGATGAGAGGAACCTTCAGTGGCATCGTGTGACCACGGAGAACGCCTTGGCACTGGGGACAGCGCAAACAATGGGAAGCATCTGAGTACCGGGGACACCAGAGATATTGGGGAACACCTGAGCACTGGGGACACCGCAGACAATGGGAAGAATCTGAGCACCGGGGACACCACAGATATTAGGGAGCATCTGAGCACTGGGGACACCGCAGACAATGGGGGAATCTGAGAACCAGGGACACCACAGATATTAGGGAGCACCCGGGACACCAAAGACATTGGGGAGCACTGGGGACACCAGAGATATTGGAGAGCACCTGAGCACTGGGGACACCAGAGACATTCAGGAGAATCTGAGCACCGGGGACACCAGTGGCTGAGGACTCTCCCATTAATCATCTTTGGAGGGGTACAGGGGATTGCACCCCAGGGACGTCACAGCACCATGCCATTGGGAGTCCTGGTAAGTCACTGCCATGTGATTGGTCAGTTTGTGGATAATATTGTTGTCGTTGTGATTGATGATCAATATTAGGAGACAAATAATAAATCCTACTAGATTGTAAGCTCTTGGGGGCAGGGTCCTCTTCTCCTGTGTCACTGTCTGTATCTGTCTGTCATTTGCAACCCCTATTTAATGTACAGCGCTGCGTAATATGTTGGCGCTATATAAATACTGTTTAATAATATTCAGAGCTGAGCCAGGGAAGAGGGGTCACCTGTGGGTGGGGGAGGATCACATGATAAATCGATGAGAATATTCAACCGTCCAATCACATTCCTCCTCACTCATCTCATCTGCATGTGATTGGATATTGAATATTCCCATAGTTTATTATTGCTTCATCGAGTTAGAAGATTTCAATAAATTATTTAAAGTATAAACAAAGCAAAGTTTACAGAAATGATTGGTTCTGTGTTCCCTGCCCTCCCTGGGTGTAATACCAGACCTGGGGGTAATTGCAGAGCCTGGCGGTCCTCTCAGTGCCTCATCTTCTAGGATTACTTCGGTCACATGTGGCGTGCGGCAAGTTGGGAAACCGATACGATTATTGCTGGCATCACATGTCCAGAGATATCCAATCACAGGCCGGCATCTCTGCGCTGGGTCAGCGATACTTTAACTATCTCAGGTCTGCTGACCAATCAGATGGATTGTACAATCCTCAGATCCATTTTTTTCCCCTTTGCACCTCACAAAGTTCTGGGTGTTTATTTTCTGGGTGAAATCTCCCCCACATCTGCAGAGTTTTGGGGCTTCCAATCGATTGATTTCCCAGATTGATCCGATTGGTTGGATTTATAATTGGCCGTGGATCTGCTTGTCTGTATCTGGCTTGTGTTTTAGGAAGTTTCCTTTATAACGGCATCAGAACTCATTTAGAACACTGTGCACATCCCGGCATAGCGGTGCCCTAGGCCGTAGCAATGTGTTGTTCTGGTGACAGAGATTTCTGATAAGGTTTCAGTTTCCCCCGGAGCCATTGAAGTGCTGCAGCTCATTGTGTCTGGCAGGTGGCTGATTGACGTTCGGTAATGAGATCTCCAAACAATACAATTGTTGTCCTGGGTGGAGTTCACTCAGTGTTACCAGGAGAACCAACCAGGGGGCAAAACACGGCCCGGGGCTGGAGGCAGCAACTATGGGGTGGTCTGGCAGGACGGGGTGAAAGCAAAAACCCAAAAACCTAATTCTGGTCCTTTGGGCCCCTAATGAGTCCACTGATGGAGCCAGAGATGGCGATACGATGTAAAGATGGACAGTGGTGGGAATTTCCAACAAGATTTTCCCGCAGAGCCGAGCCGACCAATTACCATCCGGCTTACACAATCAGATTGTATAATAGAGAAGAGATGATCTGAATATAATTCTCCACATTTTGTAAAATCTGATCCCAGATTTAACGAGGGGGAGCGCATTGATTTTGGGGTTCACCAGTAACGATTAGTCACCTGACCATCATTTCTATAAATGGGGCGGCCATAACGGCGCCATTGCTTCGATTTTATTTATTATATCAGATCCAGATTTTAATATACTGTCTTAGGGCCCCTGAAATCTGGCAGCCTTTGCCCTGTCTGGGACCTGAACTCTCAGTGATAACGTGTGCTGTCTTCCAGCTCCTAAGTAGCCATACCAGTATAAGACATGGAGTTGTTCACATTCCTCAAATGGGGGATGGAAATAGGCTTTTCTGGGTGGTTGGCACCTTGCTATGTGCTTGGTGGCCCCAACTAATGCACCAGTATTTCAATATTTACCAGCAGGTGGCATGGGGTCGTACTCATCTGCTCACTACTGCTCCCACCTGTTGGTGGCAGCAGGTGGACACTACATGCCGCATCTTCAATGTTGGCACAAGAAACCAGTGACAGCGACACAACGTCTAAACTTTGCCCCCAAGGCTGTTATGCACACTCAGGAGACGATAAGTAGCACGAGCCCGCCAAACGATTACACAGCGAATTTCCAACTCCGGCCATACAATTTTTTTGTTGTCCTTTTGCTTGGAGGAATCAACAGAAATTAATTCTAAATTTCTAAAATCAATCAGTCACAAGTAATTGATATTGAGTGTGCTGTATAGCCCCACCCACTTTCCGTATGAGCCGAGCTGTGATTGGTCCTCTAAAAATAAGTCTTTGCTATTGGTTTCCTCTACATGTGACCAATCACAGAGAAGGAGGTGTTGGGGGAAAGTTTCACAATGTCATTCACTTCGTCAAATAGAATTTATTATTATTACACAATATTTATAAAGCACCATCATATTATGCAGCGCTGTACAAAATCCATAGACATGTCAGTCGCTCAAAGGAGCTCACAATCTAATGTCTCTACCATGGTCATATGTATTTAATACGGTCTAAAGGTCAATTTTGGGGGAAGCCAATTAACCTAACTGCATGTTTTTGGAATGTGGGAGGAGACCAGTGTACCTGAAGGAAACCCACAAAAACACGGGGAGAACCTACAAACTCCATGCAGACAGTGGCTGCAAATGCCAGAGTGCTTACCACTGAGCCACCGTGCTGCCCCTGATCCTTTTCTGTGATTGGAGGGTCATTGGGTGCTGGCATAAATGTACCTGATAGGTGTGCAGCACAAGAAAGGATCGGCATATAATATTTTTGGCAGGATCAACAAAAAGAAAGCCAAAAAGTATACAAGTACACACTTTAAGCTCGCACTAGATGTCTCCTATGAAAAGCGCCAAAGCTTCAGATTTAATAAACCCCATGGATGGCGGGCTGGTCCCAGAGGGCTGCAGATCTGTGGGTGGGGGAGCAATAATTAAATGTCAGCATTTTCTGCTGAGCTGACAGGTTCATGAATGTGGCTCTCGGTGGGTGTCCCTGGGGTCACGCCATGTTGTCTGGACATGTGACGCGTCTCTGCCCCTGGCATCTCCTGCTGGGACCAAAATCAGCCCAGAGGAAAATCCCAGGGACACCGCCAAATACTCAGAGCAGCCGGTTACTCCGACCACAGCGGCCATGAAGACCAGCCAATGATGGGAGGTAAGACAGACGCAACCTGCAGCTAATTCTGGTTGGGTGATGCTCCTGGACCGATCATAAACTGTACAATCTGATTGGACAATCTCCTGAGATCTGATTGGACAGTCTCCTGTAGATTGGCTACAAAGTGCAAAGGATTGATCTGACATTCAGAATATCTGAGGGTCCATTAAGGTTCTTCTATATCCTTGACTATGGGCTGACCCAAAATTATTTCTTAAGTAAATGCTGGGTTTGCCCTTGGTGCTGTTGATCTCCTGCAGCCCATACACCATTCTTGGGTGGAGGGGAGCATTCTGATGGTGGCATTCGTAGTGTGTGGCACATGGGCACCAAGGTCACGCCTCCAAGACAAGCCCCTCCCCAATATTTAAATTCAATTTAAATAAAATTTACAACGCCCATCCTAGCAATACCCCCTCATCCCAGGATTACCCTCTTATTTCTGCTACCCTGGGCAACCCACCAATGCCCCCTTTATTCCCAGCAATACCTGCTCAGTCCAGCAATAACCCCCATGCCAGGGTTATCCCCTTTTACCCTAGCAATGTCAACTAACTCAGGAATCACCTATCATCCCAGAATTACCCCCTTATCCCTAGAATCCTCAACAACCCAGCAACATCGCCATTTCAGGATTATTTTTATCCCAGTAATGACCCCAACCCACCAATGCCCATCCTGATCCCAGCAATACATGCTCAGTTTCGAAATAGCCCCCAACACAGGTATACCCCCCATGCCAGGGTTACCCTTTCACCCTAGCAAAGTCCCCCGATCCAGCAATGTCCCCTCATCCCAGGATTACCCCCTTATCCCAGCAATGCCCCCCCTCCATCACAGCAATACTCCCTCAGCCCTGCAATACCCCCCATCCCAGCAATGCCCTCTAATCCCAGTAATGCCCCCTAATCCCACCCCCATTTTAGCATTAAGCCCCCAGCACTGCGGCATTGCTGTTCAATATGTTTTTACCAACCTGCCTTTGCCAGTTCTTCCAGAACCAGCCAGGTTTCCCCAGTTTTTTTCCATGATTCCATCTCTCTACTTCCCAGCAGTTTGGGATCTGACCTTCATGCTGGAATTTAGGGTCGGGCTCTCTCCAGTGCTGCTGTACCCCTGCACTATGGGGGCTTCCAGTCTGTGCAAGGGGGGGGGGCAACTCTGGTAGCAATAATCAGGAAGGGGCAACTGGTGCAGAGATAGGGGAAAGGTGGGGTTTGTGCAGCCACCACAGGCACCTCTGGGCATGTGCCTACCATGCAGATCAGCCCTGGGTGTGTTTTACCTGGGCTGGTAGTCATTCATGGCGTCACTGACCCAGAACAAGTATGGACTGGGAGCCTCAGGTGTCCTAATAGAGGTCCTATAGTTAGGATTTAGGCTTATTATACCCCGGAAAGTTACAACCCCCAGACGATTTGCCCTTACTATGGTTAGGGTTGGCTCACATACCTCCAATGCCGGGTCACATGGTCTCCAATGCCCCAAGGCATTCATTGCATTAAGATATCTTTCATGTTGTCAGAGAAGTTTTTCCTTTTCGTCACGGCAGGTTTTATAAGCTGGATGGGATTTAATATTTTTCTTACTTTTTAACACCTCAGCAGAAGAACGGAGGAAATAATGAGGACGTGTTAAGGCAAAACTATCTGAGTCACCTTAGAAAGAGCGCAAATCATCCGCTCTGCTCCCTGTATGTCATGCCGGGCCTGGGACGGTGCCAGCTACACATGGATGATACACAGCAGTGCAGCCAGTAAGAACCGAAGACTCGGGGGACCATAGCATGATCATGGCACAGTACGTAGGATGGCATGGTGGTGGGGTGCCTTGGATTACCCATGGCAGGGGGGTGCAGTAGATGGGAATATTCATAGCATGATGGAAGAGTAGATAGGATTGTCTATGGCATGGTGCTAGAATACATAACATTAACAGTTGCATAACAGTTGCAGTATGAAGGTGTACATATTTTTGTCAATGCAATGAACGGTCCATGGCATAGCGGAGCAGTGCATTGAACAGTCCATGGCATACAAGAGCAGTGCAATGAACGGTCCATGGCATAGAGGAGCAGTGCATTGAACAGTCCATGGCATAGAGGAGCAGTGCATTGAACAGTCCATGGCATACAGGAGCAGTGCATTGAATGGTCCATGGCACACAGGAGCAGTGCATTGAATGGTCCATGGCACACAGGAGCAGTGCATTGAATGGTCCATGGCATACAGGAGCAGTGCATTGAATGGTCCATGGCCTAATGGAACAATAGAATTGTTTGTGACATTTTTTAGCAGTACATGGGATTATCCATGGCATGGTAGTACAGTACATAGGATGCTTTATGGCATTATGGCACAGAATATACCATATTCCTTGGCATTATGGTGATGTACATAGGGTAGCCCATATCATTATGGATGAGTGTATAGGTTGGGCTTTGGCATGATGGTGCAGGATATAGGACTATCCATGGCATGGTGGTGCAGGATATAGGACTATGCATGGCATGGTGGTGCAGGAAATAGGATTGTCCATGGCATGGTAGTGCAGGATATATGATTATCCATGGCATGGTAGTGCAGGATATAGGATTATCCATGGCATGGTGGTGCAGGATATAGGACTATCCATGGCATGGTGGTGCAGGATATAGGACTATCCATGGCATGGTGGTGCAGGAAATAGGATTGTCCATGGCATGGGAGTGCAGGATATATGATTAATCATGGCATGGTAGTGCAGGATATATGATTATCCATGGCATGGTGGTGCAGGATATAGGACTATCCATGGCATGGTGGTGCAGGAAATAGGATTGTCCATGGCATGGTGGTGCAGGAAATAGGATTGTCCATGGCATGGTGGTGCAGGATATTTGATTATCCATGGCATGGTAGTGCAGGATATATGATTATCCATGGCATGGTGGTGCAGGAAATAGGATTGTCCATGGCATGGTGGTGCAGGATATAGGACTATCCATGGCGTGGTGGTGCAGGATATAGGATTGTCCATGGCATGGGAGTGCAGGATATATGATTAATCATGGCATGGTGGCGCAGAACATAGGATTATCTATGGCATGGTGGTGCAGAACATGGGATTATCTATGGCATGGTAGTGCAGGATATATGATTATCCATGGCATGGTAGTGCAGGATATATGATGATCCATGCCATGATGGTGCAGGATATATGATTATCCATGGCATGGTGGCACAGAACATAGGATTGTCCATGGCATGGTGGTGCAGAACATAGGATTGTCCATGGCATGGTGGTGCAGAACATAGTATTATCCATGGCATGGTGGTGCAGGATATAGGATTGTCCATGGCATGGTGGTGCAGGATATAGGATTGTCCATGGCATGGTGGTGGAATGCAGCTTTTTCTTAATAATTTCCCTTCAGTTTGTGACTTTATGCAAATTTACATTAAAGTTTATGCTGAACACTTGAGTAGAGGAGATAGAAGAAATGCTTCATCCTCTTTCAGCAGACTGACAAAGTTTTAATGATAAAATGTGAAGAGTTCCTGAAAAATGATACCATTGCTGTATATTTTTTAGCTGTATATAGGCATGCCAGAAATTGTTCTGCAGAGTATTTGAAGATCCAACTTAAAGTACCTTTAGGAGCTTCTTGGAGTTCAGACCTAAGCAGATAACACTGGAGTAACAATTGATCCCTGCAGCTGCTGCCAACAATCCCAATGTTTCCCCTTCTGAGCATCATTCAGCTAAATGTATTGTCTGTGTTATGCTGCCATCTTGTGTGCAATTTGTAGAATTGCAAGAGCAGGAAAAGCATCTCTGCAGCCAATACTAGATTTGCAACCAGAATATACATAAACCCAACACAGTTTCTCTATGGTTAGCATTTACTATAATAGGGCCCTAGGTTACATTTCCAGCGATAGTGGTGGAGACATTATAATTGGAGCTTCATCAGGGACCAATGAGAAGGTTTAGCAGTTTCTGTAAAAAGTTACAGAACAATTTCCAGTATTGCAGGGTACAGAAGAATTGCTAGTTATCATCAGGGAACTTTTAACACCAAAAAAATAAAAAGAACAAAAGTCTACCTAACCCGTAACCATACCCTAACTTCCCCATGGCTACTTTTAAAAAACCCATACAGTGCATGTCAAAGAAACATTTAACCCTTAACCCTCCTGCTGCCTGCACTGCCATACCCTGCAGTCTTCCAGAGATAATTATATAGTTACATAGTTAGTAAGGTTGGAGAAAGACACAAGTCCATCGAGTTCAACCACCTGGGAATTAAACATACCAGATAACCTGGATATTCCTGATATAAACCTGTACGCACGGCTGATCCAGAGGAAGGCACAAAAAACTTTTATAAAACAAGATTCAATGTCATTATTATTATTATTTTTATTATTAATATTATTATTATTATTATTATTAAGCAGGATTTATATATGTTCTGTAGTGACTTAGGGGTCAGTGTACAAAGCCACAGCATGCAGCTGAAGATGCAGACACATCTGAAAGTGTCAGATGTAGACCACTTCTGCAAGTTTTGCTTTGTTCTGGCAGCTGGAGAATGAATTATTCCTTCTCCTTTGCACACCTACCTAACATTCTCCTTTGCACACCTACCTAACTAACTATTCACACCTTCTTTTGCAAGCATTGCTTGGTTTTACTACTACCCTCACCTGAACCCTAAAACTAACTTTAACCCTTACAATGAATCCTTGGCGCTTACAATAGCCCTGGACAGTACACTAAAGCCAAAGCTAAGAGATTAGTACAAGGAGTAAAGGCTTGGCACTCACCCACATGTTACTGAGCTGTCTGTAATATGAAGATCCTGGGGCACTTTTTCTGGTGTTACAGAAACACCCTGACTGCTGCCAATCACATAAAAAGATGTAAAAGAATATCAGTTCTAAATAAGCATTCATACATGTATTAAAGTAGATCTCTTAGATCTAAATTACCCAAACCCCTCACCTCTCGCTTTACCCCATAACACTAATTTAATCCTTAATAAGTCAGCCCTGCCATATCGAATGCTGGAACAATTGCCCCTGCACCATACCAGTGCTCGGCTTAGCTCACACAAAACAATGATGACGAGTGATGAAGAACACAGATCTGTTTGAACAAGTTTCCCACAAGCTGTAAAATCCTGCTCAGTATCATTCTGTAATAACACTTTTATTGTATCACATCTGCAGTTCTTTTATTTAACTGAACCAGCTACCCCAGTACACAGCCCACTTTTCTTCTTTTTATTTGCAGTGACCATCCTGAGATCTTCTGAACCTTCTTCTGAAAGTTAAAAAGGAGGATCTGCTGAAATGAGGAAGTCTGATCTGATTTTACTTTCTAAATATATACCGTGATTGGTCGGTGAGAATGAAATGACCCAACCACCTCTAGGTTGGCATCTATAACTGGGGTTGGTTGGATGTGGAGTCTCCATGACTCAAGGGGTGCATCAGATATTGGATGGTATTAGGTGACGCTCAAGAAGGGCTCAGGATATGGAGCCCCCCCTGAACTGTAGCACCCTCCCCCAGAGTCACATAGAGACAACTCTGGACAAAATGGAGGCACTGGGGGTCCTGCAGGAGCTGTGCCATGTGTCCAAGGTGAGTGCCGCCATCTTTAATGTGATCCTGTATGGAATGTAAGCCTAATATGTAATTATTACTCCATATAGATGATAAGGGGTCCATCAAAATAGGAATTTATGTACGTTGAATGGTATTTAAGAGGAATACCTTTGAAAAACTGTCACTGATATCACTGATGAGATTTAGGGGAACCACAAGTGTTTTGGGGATCCTAATGGTGAATCTCCTTTTAGTAAATATTGCCTCCACTCCTCACACAAAGGTGAAATCTGCAGTAATGTCCCTTACCATCCAAGTGGTTGGCCCATTTAAAGCTGTGATCTGATTGGCTGGCTCTTCTAATACCAATCTTAGTATGTACACTTGAGTAAAATTATCTTTGGTGCCCAGATTGCAAAGGCTGGTCCAGGATGGAGGACGGAATATTAGGGTAGCTGGCAGATTCTGGGCTCAGCATCAGGGGCAATCAATGGGGATCCTTAGAAAGTAATGATTCTGGGCACTACATGGTTATGCAAATTGTGGATTTTGGTATTACGTGATTGTGGTATTAAAGTAACTTTGTTTAATAAATCATAAGGCTTCGTACTGTAATCACGCACCTATACGTAGTATGCAATACAGAGTGCAGGGGTCAGTAGTCCATACCCCGAATGCAGAAGTAATAAAATTGCACAGGCTGCAAACTTGACAAGCCTTGCATCTTCCCGGGACCCAGATGACTGTTACAAACATGTCCAATGTACTTGACTTTGGGGTAATACTCAGTGTCTCCCTCTACAGGCCTCTAACAGAACACAGATCTCAGCAGCCTTGCAGGGAATCCTGGGATCTCTACTCACCTGCGGACTCCTTTTGTGTCTCATCTTTGTCATTTTCACTGTGCACTTCCGGCAGAACAGGTACCAGCTGTGGGATAGGCTGAACCAAGAGAATCACACGATGCCCAGGGGTTGTGTGCCCAAGGCCTTTATCATATTTTTGTAGCATTTCTAAATCATCCATCCCTGCAAATGTTTAAAACACAACTGATGTCAAAGAAATAAATTAAATAAAATTAAATAGAAAATTAAATAGACATTGTACTAACAACCCTACCTCTAGTTAGTAGTACATGGGGGGTAAATATGACCATGCAGTCCAACAGGCATCATGGATAGACCCAATGCACTCGTGACGTGTGTGGGGACATTTTAGTTGAGGGGCGTGGCTATTACTCAGCTCCGCCAGCACAGAGCACTGGAGGCAATACATCATTATATAGAGATAAAAAAGTATAAAACATCAGCTAGGCCTGAAATAGCTTCCAGGCATGTTTTTTTTTAATGAGATGCAAAGAATATTTCAAAATGTGATTTTTTTTAATGTCAGCAGGAACACTACAGATATACTAACCACCCCTCACTAACCACCACACACACACACAGCTTGACACACACACACCTTGTACATTTTACATCTGTTTTTTTTTTTAAATGACGCAATGGAGTTGTATAACATTGAGATTATTTGTCATTTTTCAGGATAGTAAAGATGTCCAGCCCCAACCTGAACCTGGTCATCCTGCTGGGCAGTCTTCTCGTGTACATCAGTGCATTCATGTTTTCTGCACAGGAATCCGTCCCCTTCATACACATCGTTATCCAGGTGAGTGATCGATGCACCTTCCATGGACAAGGTCTGCACCTATAGCAAGACAAGGAAGAAATCTTTGTTCTTATGTGGATAAAAACATCACAGCCCCTTCCCTTCCAGTTTTCATAAATATACATATAGTAATAATAGTATAATATATTAAAACAAGCATCACAATGCAGTTCCTACTGATATATATATATATATAAAAAATTTTCTCTTGATCCCTATGACTTTTAGCTGCACTTTCTTGCACCGCAGTCATCATAGACTGCTGCATTGTATTTTCTGATTGATTTATGTATGTCTTGGGTCCTAGGTGAGGATCAGCCTCCTTTACATTGGGGTGTCCCTGATATTTGGACCATTGCTGGGGAAGAGCTGGAGATTGCACCGTGTGTTCACACATCGCATCCCCAATAAACGAGTGGTGAGTTAGACGACCCCCCCATATTGTCAGAGCTGTCACTGGTTCCACCTTTCATTCTGCCCGACAAATCTGGCCATTTATTGTATATTGATGGTGTTTAGAACATCCCATAAGTCTCTACAATGTGGATATTAGACTGTGGCTTCCTATGGGTGCTGCAATGATAGGTGAATCGCTGTGTACTGAACACTTAGGCAATGTACACACGTGCAATATTTATCGCTGCAAACGAACAATTAACAACCCATCGGCCGATGATCGTTAATAAACAAAAGTGCACAACGCCTGGTCAACGATGACGACAAACGAGGAATGTCGCTGAAAATGAACGACTGTCCCGGCGGATCTGATTGGACGACGAACGTTTGCTATCTATTGTGTGTACGGTCATTCAGTGATCGTGGATTGTTCTGTGATACACTTTCTTTTGTAAATGTCACTTCTTGCATCATTTAAACGATCGTATCGAGCATGTGTACATTATTGGTGGATTATATTTGAACGATCGTATTGTTTCAGCATGTACAGAATCATGAACAATATGATCATTCAATATAATCGTTGATCGGTTGTTAATTGTTCTCTAATGATAATTATTGCACGTGTGTACCTAGCCTTACAGATCATCTACAAGTATCAATTAGTAGATACAATGTAACTAAGTAAAGTGTCATTATATTAATGTTTTTACAGGAGTGTGACCTTTCAGATTCAGATAACATTACTTAAAAAAAACCTTAATGGTTCGATAAGACTTTTTTTTTTTAAATAAAATGTATTCTTATTTAACTCCTTATTTACCTTTCGTTAACACTAAAGCCCAAATAACTGTGACCTCCTCATAGCTCTTTTTTCATCTTCACTTTTTACCTTACCTAACACTTTTATAGTTTATTTTCATTCCATTTGTTACTTATTAACTTCACATTACTTATACATTCCATGGGGAAAAAAATGCTTTGCAAAACAATATCAGCAAAATAAAGTCTATTTTCTCCCAACCCTCGTGACTTACCTATCCACTGGGTGCCACCATCCTTCTTCTCTGCCCCCCAAGACAATCTTTGGCCGTCCTCATTGGCCCTGCCGGGGTGGCGTCACTCCCACACAGGCACGTAGGAGTTTTACTTTAAGTAGTAAAAAGTTGTTGTTAAATGAAGGGGCCCAAAGTCGAAATAAGAATTCTTTGGTCAGTGCTAATCTAGTCTAGCTTGATCTGATTCCTGATATTATGGCTTTACCAAATGTATTTATTGGCTGTGTATGTGGCCCCTGGTATTTTGATATGGCAGTCATTAAACTAGCACTGCCTCCTGAAATGTGGGCTACTAACAGGGGGTGGTAGAAATCACATCAAGTGTAGGGAAAAGTTCACCACCAATAGGAGTGTGTGCATGGTGGTGACAAGTGGGCTAGATCAACCTTCCATCTTTGTCACCCTCAATAGGAAGTCTTTTATCCAAGCTTTTGGGTTTACATACCCTTAGTCTGTGAAGGTAATCATTCATTCAGGTCATGGTATAGCTCATTGTTTCCCATCCAGGGTTCCTCCAGAGGTTGCTGGGGGTACCTTGAGCAATGAGCAGTTTGCACCTCTCCGGTCAGTATAAGTGACACCAATGATGTTTTTGGCTATGTGTAAGGGTGACATTCTTCCCAATGGCCAGCAATGTAAGAGGAATTCTTCCCACTGACCAGCGCACTAATATACTGTGATCTGTAGAATTTTATCGGTATTGCTGAAGTCCTGAAAGGTCTTTTAGGGATTCCCCTATGCAAAAAGTTGAAAAAAAAAGCTGCTATAAGTCTGTTACATTCAATCAAACTTGTTCTGTAATGTTGAAGAGATTTTGCTAAAAATATGTGCATTGCATTACATGATGCCACATCTGTAACATAAAGGGAATATTCAGCTTTATAAACAGACTTACTCCTGCGTTGCTGGAGGATCCTGATACACTTATCCCTCATATGGACTACTGTAACCTCCTCCTCTCTGGTATTCCACTAACCCGACTCTCTCCTCTACAATCTATTATGAAAGCTGCAGCCAGACTCATCCATCCTTCCCACCTACCTACCCCACACAGCCTTCCCACCTACCTACCTGCTACATAGCCTTCCCACCTACCTACCTATACACCTTCCTGCCACACAGCCTTCCCACCTACCTACCTGCTACATAGCCTTCCCACCTACCTACCTATACACCTTCCTGCTACACAGCCTTCCCACCTACTTACCTGCTACACAGCCTTCCCACCTACCTACCCATATACTTACCTGCTACACAGCCTTCCCACCACTCCTCTTCTGCTGCCTCTCTTTGTAGTTCTCTTCAATGGCTTCCATTTCACCTTATAATCAAAGTAACGTCCAGTGCTTTACCTTCAAATCCCTACACAGCTCTTGTCCCACCTACCTACCTGATACACAAATCCCCCAGCAGTTCGTAACCCACTTACCTTTCTGACCTGAAGTAAAATACTCCCCTAGCTGCTCTCTACACTCCTTCAATGACCTACTGATGACTTCTTCACTCATAACCTCATCACACGCACAGCTCCAAGACTTTACTAGAGCTGCCCCGACTCTCTGGAATGGTCTTCCTCATCCTATTCGGCTTGCTGCTACTTTCTGCTCATTTAAAAGAGCACTCAAAACCCAATGCTTCATCCTCACCTAGCCGCCTTCTTCTGTCTCTTAAACCCTGACAACTAACTCACCATTCCATATTTCACCCCCCTCTTAAATTGTAAGCTCTTCGGCTCAGGGTCCTATCCTCTGTTTCATTGTTTGTATCTATCTGTCATTTGCAACACCTATTTAATGTATAGCGCTGCCTAATATATTGGTGCCATATAAATACTGTTTAATAATAGTAATAACCACCTGAACCCAATATGAAGTGCCAAACCAGCAACAGATATAAAAAGCGTTCACCAATATTGTGTTCAGTTATGTGACTACTTTGTAAAGCTTTGCTCTGTGTACCAGGAATAAGACAGAGTGCACAGACAGGTCCTCTTAAGATATATCTCTGACTTCTTTTGTCATCCTGCAGATTATAAAGGACCTGACGCTGCTGGGACTACAGGCCGCCCTTCTATTTATTGACTCCGTGCTGCTACTATCCTGGGTGTTGTCTGACCCAGTCGTTTGCACCCACAATCTCAGTGCCAGTATTAAGGTGTGAACCCAAAGACATTATAATATGATAAACCTATTATATGATATCAGTGACTGTTACCCTAAAGCGTCTGCACAGCCAAAAGTTACTTCTCCTCTCTTTGCATATCAAAGGATTTCACTGCTGGGTTTTGCATCCCCCCCATCCCCTTTGAACATTCTCTTATTGTTTTAGAGTTACAACTTGAATTTAGATTTTTACCATTCACACATTATACAATGCATGTAGTCGTCTCTACAGAAGTCCTTCCAGCTGAGTCAGAGCTAAAGCTCCCCATTGAGCAAGTAATGTGCACTTTTATGATTGAAGAGCTTTATCTTCGGCTCAGATGGCATTTGTTAAAGTGGAAAATGATGATATTGGCTACAGTAATCTGCAATTATTCCATCTGATTACCCGTCTGTCATAGACTGACAATTCCTGAATCAATATACAAAACACACCCTTCATGGATCCATCAGCAAGGATACCGAACACAATGCTCACGGTAGTTTTATAATATCTAAACAAGGAGCCATAAATCTGACAACTTGTCTAATAAAAATGCATGATGTGCTAGTATTCCCCCACCTCCTATAACCCAATATGCATGTTACATTGGTAGCTAGAGAAATCATACAAAACGTGCACATGACAGGGTATGAATATTGCATTGCTGCTGAATTGTGAGGGATTGGCACTCCAATTCCACTTATTGACTCCAATTCCAATTTAATGGCACTCTGCCCATATTTATTCACATGAATACAAAACAAATATCCATGGTTTCCCTTGCAGGAGATCAGAGTCATCACATCACGACAGAAAAAAAAAAAAAAAAAATTTAGCCTCCCGGCCCTCTCCATGATGCTGTATTGGTCCTATGGACCTAAAATTTGGCAGCCCTTTCCCTTTCTTGGCATGCAGCCTGTTCACCTGAGCCACCTGGTCTCAGCCTCCAACTCTCCCAGCCTCAATGACAGGTGCTCTTTTATTATTATTAGCCAGGTGCTTCCTAGCCATCTTCACTTTCTGGCCTGAAAGTGCAACAGAATGCCTGGCCCACCAATTCCTTACAGGACACACCGGGCCTGGATCCCAAATTCATGAATCTGTACTCATGGATCTATCCGCACCCTTACATTTCTTTATCCAGGTGAAATTGAGGTAGAGAATGCTGAATGCCCTCTGAATTTCACATTACCGTCCATTCTACTACACAATGTATAGATGTTTATGACTAGCTTGGCAAAAAGATTTTTAGAAGGCAGTTACATAGTAACAAAGTTAGTTAAGTCACTCAAGTTCACCCACCAGGTAAATAATCATATCCCAGATATAAAACTCTATGAACATAGTTGATCCAGAGGAAGGCAAAAAAACCCCAGGTACATTTTGCTCCAACAGAGGAAAAAATCCTTCCTGATTCCATGAGGCAATCGGATGTTCCCTGGATCAGCAGTCTCTGTTATTTTTACTTTAAATCCTTAATCTCCAGGTATATTCTGTGCTTCTAGAAATCATCCAGCTTTTTCTTAAAGCAATCTATAGAAGTTGCTGAAACTACTTCCTGAGGGAGCCGATTCCACATTTTCACAGACCTTACAGTGAAGAATCCCTTCCTTATCCAGAGATTAAACTTCCAACACAAAGATTAAACCTCCAGACACAAAGAGCGCCCCATGTGCTTTGTACAGACATTAAAGTGAATATTCGGGAAAACAGTTCTCTATATGGACTATTTATATATTTATACAGGGTGATCATATCCCCCCTTATATGTCTTTTCTCCAAGGAGAAGAGGTTCAGTGATTACTATCACTGGTATGAATTGACCTGTACTCGCCCCAAACACTACAGGATTGATTCTTTCAGTCTTTACTACTAATGCATATGGTCTAAGGTTTAAAATATTTGCCAACTAACAGCAAATTTGCTGGGTCACCCAGGTTCTCCCTTAATAGTCTTCTCCAGTCTTGGAGATCTTTAAGAAAACAGGCCCAATGTTTTTTTCTTCCAAATTATTGGTACCCAGGGCAGACAGACAGTTGTTCTCTGCAATCAAAATATTGACAATTTACTCACAATTTATTCACAATTTCATTTTCTCCTTCATCATTGGCAGGCTGCTGAGAAAGGAACACATTGCGCTGTAACAAAAATGCTGTCCTGCTCATCCCTCCATGCAGATTTCTGGGTCACCCTGTTGCTGGGCTTCAAGGTAAAAGTATAGATGAGAAAATAAATTGGATTAATAAAGTTCCCAGTGTGTTATAGCAGATTTAGCAGTCAGTAGTGGTATAGAGGTTGAACGGTGTGTTTGTGTGTCCTTGTTGGGTTCGGCAGATCCTGTTCTACCAGGACAGCAGCACGGTGGCTCAGTGGTTAGCACTCCAGCATTTGCAGCACTGGGTCCCAGGTTCAAATCTACGCCAGGACACTATCTGCATGGAGTTTGCACGTTCTCCTTGTGTTTGCAAGGGGTTTTCTCCAGGTACTCCGGTTTCCTCCCACATTCCAAAAACATGCAGTTAGGTTATTTGGCTTCCCCTTCCAAAAAAGAATTGACCTTAGGCTGTGGTATTTACATATGACAATGGTAGGGACATTAGATTGTTAGCCCCTTTGAGGCTTACAGCTAGTGACATGACTATGGACTTTGTACAGCGTTGCATAATATGTCGGCGCTATATAAATACTGTATAGTAATAATAATAGGGATCTACCAGCCAGGTAATAATTGTCTGCTGGTTAATCCTTAGTAAATACTCTTTAACATGGGAGTGATTCTTTGATCACAACTGTGCATTTTGGTGCATTTTGGTGCAAACTGTGCATCTGAAACCTCAGATTGTTCATTTCATGTAGCACAAATTGCATTGTGTGTTTTGTGTGATGTTTCACATGTATTTTAATTGAAACTAAAGACTCCAATATGACAATCTACACCAGTTTTATGGCCCCTAAAATACACAGAAAAAACACCCCTTACCTTCTCTAAATGTGCCAAATCCACCCCCATTTGTGTCTCATTGATGTAGCAGTCTGGTCTGATCCAACATACTGTAGCAAAAAATACATAATGCATAACACACACAGTGCATTACAGTTTGGGTACACAAAGCCCAAATGAGTCAGAATCCCCGTGCTGACCCCTGTTCATTGATAAAAGCACCTACAATAGACATGTGAGTGCCAGAACTGGATCGGATCAGATGAATATGTTTTCTTTAAGATCATAGGCATGGGCAGCAAGGTACATTAGGAGAAGTCAGAGGAGCAGACCGATTGGGTCGTGGTGCCGGATAGCACAGGACACCTTCAGAGGTCATGTGGAGTCCACATTGTGGAGGGTCAGAGCTGATTTGGTGGCACAAAAGGAATCTGCACACTGTGGTTCATTCAGTATTTATAATCTAAGTTCCACAGCAATTTGTTTTTTTATGAGTGGCCATGCTTCTACTTAAAACTATACCAAAATTAAAATTTTTGAATTATACCAAAATTAAAAGTTTGAATGGTGAGTCTGCACGCTTACAAATTCAGTATTGACTTGCAGAGAGTTTACTAAATATTGGTCCTCAAAATCCATAATGTTCTGTTATACAATATTTATGACCAAGTTTTCTTGCACATTTTAGGGTATTCTCCTGGTCTACGGAACTTACTTGGCTGGCCTGACCAAGAATATCAGCACCCCTCCGGTTAACCAGTCTTTGGTTATCATGGTTGGCACCACGCTTGTGCTTGTAGGCACGGCAGTGGTGCTCTTAGTCACTCGATTCTTCTACAATTGGCCTAACTTGGTCTATGGAGTGACTTCTGCTAGTATACTCATCTGTACCACCACCATCAACTGTCTCATCTTCATTCCACAGGTAATAAAGGAGGGAAAATTGCAACCATTAATATTATAAATTGAAAATGAACCTTCTGTTGTTTCTCATACATGACTAGTTCATGATGGGCTGCCCTAAAATAATCTTTGTGTGCCATATGCCAAGGCATGGATCCAAGGAAATGCGCTGTGGGGAGAAGTAGAGACATAAACAAAATGTTTTCTATGGGTATATGATTGAAGAAATCTCTGATTATAAAGAAAAAGGCAGAATATGTTCTAACTTAATGTGTACGCACTGAAAAATGACACTGCAGTTCCCCTATAGCTGTCATTCTGATTGTAGAGCCATTGTGTGTCTGTGATTCTCTATACAATGCAGGCAGATCCCGGTATGTAGGAGGGGAGGCTCGGTATTGGCTGAAAACAGGAAACGTTTGTAGTGCCCACATGTGATACTAAGCTTTCATGACTGAATAAATGAAGGAAGGGCCAGGGACAATCAAGCTGAGAAGACAGTGGCTAGATCAGGGGTGAGCAAACTTTTTAGCTCAGGGGCCACAATGAGTTTTAAACTTTGGTAGACAGACAGGGCCACTAACAGATGGATGGAAAGTGTTTGTATAAACTGATATAAATTACGTGTAAAAGCAGGCTGCATTAAAGCTACTGATGACGTTGGATGTGCTTCTGGCAGGAAATAAGTGTGTTTTTGCTGCAGCATCTAATGTACATTGTGACAAGCTCACAAAGTGCAGGGAAATCAATATAAGCTTTTTCAATACAGAAAGGACTGAACTAGGATTATCATGGCCGGTCACCAGGGATTATTTGATTGCTGCAGAACTGAAAGATTTTAGATATCAGTGATTGGGGTAAATACACTGTAAACAGTATCATCCATCTGAAACATCCAGTGAATATTTTCCATGTTCTCCACCAGCTGCTGCAATGGAGTCGATTTAAAGAAGAGCCCAGTCACACCACCGTCCACATGGCCAAATATTTCAACAGTCCCAGCAAAAGCATGAGGTCCATGTACAGCGAGGACCAGATATACCACCTGTTGGGTGAAAATACATCCATGAGACGTCTGCTGACGGAGGTAATGACCCCATGCACACCTGTTACCTCATATTTCACTTGTCTCTACCCTAGGTGATGTATAAACAGTAATCTTTGTAGTATTGGCTTCAATTCCACCTTAGAATCAAATTCATCTCCTGTGCTTTGCCCTCAAATCCCCCCACAGCTTTTGTCCCACCTACCTACCTGATACACAAGTCCCTCCACAGCTCCTCCCCCACCTACCTACCTGATACACAAATACCTACCTGATACACAAATCCCTCCACAGCTCTTGTCCCACTTACCTTTCTAACCTGATGGAAAATTACTCCCTCATCCACCCTCCTGTCTTATAATGAAGCAGCGCAAACCACAAGGTCACTTTAACAGGGTTGGAATTGTTCAAATCTGTTTGTTTTTTTTTTTTACACATTGGAATAGTAAGAGGTTGCTTTAAAGGATTTTCTAGTTGAGGGAAGTACTACAACCCATGTCAGGTTATACTGCCTTTACCAAGTGCTAAAATGTCCCTCTCTTGTGCCAAAAGCTACCTACACCAGACTTCTGATGGCCACTAATTCCCATATTTTTGCCCCACAGAAAAACGCAGTGATTGACAGTCTACAGGAGCAAGTGGTCAACGCAAAGGAAAAGTTGGTGCAACTCCTAAAATCAGAATGCAGCGTAGAGATCACAGAAGTGTCCCCCCTGTCTGCTTCTACACTGGCCATTCAGCAGCAAACGGTTTCTTCTGACGAGACCACCAACAAGGCAAGTAGCCCTGAGACAAAGGACAAAGCCATGGACCCTGTAACAAACCCAGACAAGGGTCCCCAAGAAGAAAGTGCTTAAAAAGTAAATGTTGAAAACACCCGGCCCCCGAAGCAAGACCCCCAGGAATCAAAGGACAAAGTTCTTCAGACCTCCGAATGCTCTGTACCAAAAAAAGAGGCTGCAATGCCCACAATCACCAAACATGTGAGCTTCATGGACAGCATTTCCAAACCTCAAAGTGAGTGCAGAGACAAAAGGCCAAACAGCACATGTGAGCCTATGGAACGGTTATCGAAAAAAGTGAACTATGTGAGCTGCGAGAAGCTGCAGGAAATCCTCAGGGAACTTAGTTTTGAAACTTTGTCGGGAGGTTGTCACTTATCCCCTGGGAAACAGCGCCGTTCCAGCCACAGCATCCACAGGGAGCCAATGGGGCAATCTATGGAAGGGTTACGGAATTTTAGCTTTACCTTTTCCCCAACCATGGCTCGAAGAAGAAGGGGACTTCTACACAGACATAGGAATGCTGGACATCCCTCTCATTTCTCTAGGGAAATGCCCCAGGCTGAACAATGGTTCATAAACCCAGGTGCTAGAGAAAGATATGATAATGCAACCTCACACATGGAGGACAATCTAAATCACAAAGATGAGATAAGACTGGATGACAATAACGATGATGATGATTTATATTTATCGTCTTCTCCAACCAATAAGATGGAGCTAGGTGTTCCAATGGAAAGAATGAGGGCCCATGAAAATGTTGGCCTTTGGATTTCCAAGTTATCCGATGAACCACACGGTTCCAGACGGCCTAGTCAAATTACAAACTGGAGTCATGTGGGACCGGATGAACCATTGGGGTTCCGATCGGAATCTCCTTTCTCTGAGTCGGACTCTAGTAGCTCTGAAGAGTCTTTTTGCCTCTGTCACCGACCGTACTGCGATTTATGCTTTCCACAAATTTGTGAGACCAGCGAAACAGAGACAGAGTCTGCAGATTACCTAAAAGGTTGGTCAACCCATCATACCAGCTCCCGACCTACGGTAAATTTTAAAGAGGATCTACACCCAACCTTTGTTTGACGGTAGCCGTAGATTGCAGCGGCATTGCGCGATCACTCATTGGAATGAACTTTTATTCAGATGATGTATATTTGTAATGGACGTTGCCTTTTCATATTGACGTGTGTTATTAATAAATGTTTGCAGGTTTCCAATTTATTGAGAAGTGAAAATAATTGCTAAAAGTACTGAACTTTTTTTGCAGAAAATAAAAATGTTTTCAGGAATTTCTAACTAATATTAAAACATTCCTGGCTGAACAGAAATGTTAAGTTTTTTAAAATTGTGGACAAAATAAAAAACATAATCTTTGTCTAGTGTAAAAGGTGCGACAGTGAGCAGTATGTGCAGGAAGGGAGTGCAAATGGTAGGGCAGTGGAATATGAAGCAGTTTTTTACCCAAAAATGTAAATACGCTGATAATAAGATGATCTCTTTTACACGTAGAGTATGTCTAAAAAACTAAAAGTATGTACACATTTTATTTTATTAATTTAAACAGTATTTATATAGCGCCTACATATTATGCAGCGCTGTATATTAAATGGGGGTTGCAAATGACAGACAGATACAGACAGTGAAACAGGAGGTGGGGAGGACCCTGCCCCGAAGCGCTTACAATCTAGGAGGTGGGATATGGAATGGTGCAAAATAATAGTGAGGGTTTAAAGGGACAGAGGATGACGGGTAGGTGAGGTTGAAGCGTTGGGTTTTGAAGGCTCTTTTAATTGAGGAGAAAGTAAAAGCAAAGACGAACAGGACGAGGAGACCATTCCAGAGAGTTGGGGCAGCCCTAGAAAAGTCTTGAAGCTATGTGTCTGATGAGGTTATGAGTGAGGAAATCATTAGTAGGTCATTGGAGGAGTGGAGAGAGTGGCTAGGGGGGATTTTTCTATCAGGGCAGAAAGGACAGTGGGGCAAGAACTGTGGAGGGATTTCAAGGAAAAGCACAGGAGCTAAAATTTGATTCTCAGGTGAAATGGAAGCCAAGCCAATGAAGAGAACTACATAGCGAGGTAGCAGAAGAGGAATGGGGAAGGGCTGTGTATTGGGTAGGTAGGTGGGAAGGCTGTGTATGGGGTGAGTATGGGATAGGTAGGGGGTAAGGATGGATGAGTCTGGGTGCAGCATTCATAATAGATTGTAGAGGAGAGAGTCGGGTTAGTGGAATACCAGCGAGAAGAATGTTACAGTAGTCCAGACGCGAGATGATAAGAGCGTGTACAAGGAGTTTGGTGGTTTCAGGGGACAGGTAGGGGTAGATTTTGGAGATGTTGCGTAGGTGAAAGTGACAGGACCTGGAAATGTTCTGAATATGCGGGGTAAATGGGAGGGCAGAATCGAAGGCGACACCAAGACAACATGCCTGAGGGGAGGGAGGAATAACAGTGTTAACAGTTAGGAATATGTCAGTGGGAGATTTGTAATTTGAGGGGGAAGATGATAAGTTCGGTTTATCCTGGTTGAGTTTCAGAAATCTGTCAGACATTTATTTAAAGCATATATTATCTAAATATAAGAGCCATGTGTATTCTTACTTGAATCTTTACATGCTTTGTGTCTACCCTCCTGATCTGTGCCGTAATCCACTGTAACACTTCCTGCAATAAAGACCGATCACTGCCACACTCTCTTCTTGTGCAAGGTGACCGGTCTTAAATCTCCCTCATGTAATCTTTTGAAGACAGCCTGCGGAAGATACCTTTTATCGAGTTCCCAAAGGCATTTGTGTAACACAAAGTTAATGTATATCCTTTATGGCAATTGAGGGATATAATATAAATACAATGTTCTGGAGTTCAGCTTTAAAGAGTTTTTATCTTACCATTGTAATTAATGTAGGTCTGGGCATATTTAAGTTTACTGGTAACCAGAACTCAAGCAACCAGCATGTAACTTGGCCAACAAAAAATATATATATTTATATATATATATATATATATATGTTTATACTTCGTACACCATGCAATCAGTAAGCCTTGTGCATTACTTCCGCAGCTCCCATGTGTTGTGAGCACCCCGAAACGTCCAATTTTAGGACCTCTACTGCTTTCTTGGCAAGTCACGATTGAATATAGACTCTCTTTCTACTGCTGCCAGTATAGTGCCCCGTGCTTTTTGTGGGACATTTTTTGTGGGACAAGGCTACGTACACACGTCAGATGATTGTCAACCGGTAATCGCCTCAGGGTTGATATCGGACAAGAATTTGGCGTGTGAACAGCATTCGTCCAACATCGTTCATGGATCTGTCCTGGTGGATCTACAAACGATCTTATTGGAAGTAAAGAGGAGAGAGCACAGCGGGGTGCCGCCCCACCATTCTCCCCCCTCCCTTCTCCATAGAACAGAACAATGATGTATGTACAGCACTCGTTCAGTCTTTTGTCGTTGGAAAGGATTGTGAAAGATCCTTTCCAATGACAATTACTGATCGTGTGTGATAATAAATGACAGTGTCTGAAAAAGCCTATTGAACTCCTGCTCTGATGAGTAAGAGAAAATGAACTATTAGATTTATTGAATAAAAATCCCAGACAGGTGAGCTGAGGTACAGAGTAATTTTAGGATTTTAGACAACAAAATTAATTTTATCTTCTAATGCAAAAATGAATTGCTCCTAAAAAGAAGCCAGAATAGATAAGTGCTTTATAACATGTTTGTGGGTCATTGGAGAGCCCATTTAAAAGTCTGGGGAACTGTAGGAGGGCTTTACCTCTTAGGGCAGAAACCTCTGGAAGATTGGCAAATGTTGGATAAGTAAAAATCCATTGTATAAATTTAGTTATAATATTCATTCCTCTAAGAGAGCTGTGGGATGAATAAATGCAAAGATTCCATTTTAAACTTACCCAGTATTCTAAAGCAACTGAATCATGTGAGTTCTGGTACTGAATGACATTCATAGTAATTAATTCAGAGACTGGATCAATTCCTATGTACTTGCCAGCATCCCATCACAAATGTATGCACAACCATTAATTTTCCCCAAGACATTCTAGAGATCAAGGGGACGTATTAGGCAATAGATTTCTAATACTCCATCAACAAATCTTGCTAAAAATACATTTTATTTTAATCTTTAATGGAAATATCATGTTACAAACGGCAGGACTATGCTGGGAGGAGGATAGCTTTGGATTTCTTGATGAGACTCATCAAGGAGCTCTTTCAAACACATCACATACAGATATTGGGACCTTGAAGCTGGAAATATATGAAGGAAAATAAGAGAATGCATGGGTCACAGTGAACCACATTTTACAAGATCTTTCAAGAATCCTCTCCGGTGGTTAATATGAAATGATAAAGGAACACAAACATTGAATGTTAAATAAAAGAATGAATATCCTCATGTTCACTCCTGAAGAAGCAGAGAAGGCATATGTGAAACGCGTTGAGTAGTAATGAACATGTAGATTGTATTGCCATAAAATACAGTATCTATGATTTTTAAAAGATTGAAATACAATATTATTTTTAACAAGATTTGTTGATGGAGTGTTAGGAATCAATTGTCCCCTAGATCTCAAAGATGTTTTGGAGAAAAATTAATGGCTGTGCATACTGAATAAGTCATTAGTTTCCTTTGAGTACTGCACTGCAATCTGCCCCAGCCATATGCAAAAGAAAGGGTCCCAATCTCTCCAATTCATCTGAACAGAGAAGGCAAAGACTGTGGTTGAGCCCATGCCAGAAAGCTGCAGTGGGTATAAAATAGCCCTTACTGTCCTTCTCATCCAATCCTGAGGGATAAATCCCCAAACTCCCTCTGAAGACTGTTGATCACCTTGACTATTCAAATAGAAAATTACATTAGTATTGCTTTGACATGGGGTCCATAAACCAGGACTTCAGCCTTCTTAGCTGTGTGCTGTATGGCACAAGGGGAGCACCTGATACAAAAAAACATCAGTTTCTCCTATAAAAAGCCTTTGCAATAGTCAGAATATTTTATCTATGATTGCTTTCTGTGACAACCACAGGAATAAAGGAATGTGCAGAGAGGGTTGTCAGCTTATAAAAAGCTTTAGGCTCCTTTTCTTGGTATCTTTAGACCCCTCCATCCTTCTCCGGTGGAGCATCCCCAGACAAGCTGCAACCTTCAGGGGACTCGCAATGGTTGGGTTACCCAGATCACCACCACCCCGCAATTCCGGGACATGATCCTGAGCTGCTCCCGGGATAAGACTGTCATCATGTGGAAGTTGACTTGCAATGAGACAAACTCTGGTGTCCCCGAGGGCACCCTCCATAGTCAGTCCGTCTGTTCTGACGGACAGTTTGCCGTCAGGGTCTTGGGATAGCAATCTTCTGTGGGACCTTACAATTGGTACCACCACAAGACGTTTTCTTGGGCACACTAAAGATATACTGACTGTGGCTTTCTCAGCAGACAACCTGTGTCAAGACCCTGTGACAAGACCATCAAGCTGTACAACACCTAGGGTGTATGCAATACACAGTGAAGGAAGAATCCCATCTCTTGTGTCCATTTCTCAACCTACAGCAGCAGTCCCGTCATCGTTTCTTGTGACTGGCTACCTGAACACCATGACAGTGTCACCAGATGGTTCACTGTGTGCTTCTGGAGGCAAGGATGGACAAGCCATGCTGTGGGATCTGAATGAGGGCAAGCACCTGTACACCCTTGACAGTGGAGATGTCGTCAATGCCCTGTGCTTCAACCGCTACTTGCTGTGTGCAGCAACAGGTCCCAACATCAAAATCTGGGATCTGGAGGCCAAGATCATTGTAGATGAACTGAAGTAGGAAGTGATTAGCACAAGCAGCAAGGCTGAGCCACTACAGTGTACTTCTCTGGCCTGGTCAGCTGATGGACGGATTCTCTTTGCTGGCTAACACAGACAATTTGACCAGAGTCTGACAAGTGACTATTGGAACCTGCGAAGACTTTTTATAACCTGAAGACACTTCTGCTTCAACTGTATCAACTAATACTGCCCGTGCAGTTTGGAGTCTTGTAATACCAACTTGTGATTCTTAACCTCCTGGGCGGTTCATTTCTGTCCGGATTTATATATCTAAAAGTGGTACATTAATTTTCATGAAAATGTATTTTACAGTATAATATAATAGTATGAGTATAATAAAGTTTGAAACACAAAATCATGTCATATATAATAATATATTAAATATTTAAAAAAATGTAATAGTAAACTTTGACATGATTTTGTGTTTCAAACTTTATTATACTCATACTATTATATTAGACTGTAAAATACATTTTCATGAAAGACAATGTACTGCTTTTAAACATAGAAATCCAGTGTATTGCATTCACTACAGTTATTTTGTATTATTAGGCAATACAAAACTGTACGCGCCGATGTCACTGTGAACTCCCGGGGAACGACAGCGCACTCGCCAGGGGACAGATCGAGGAAGAGGACGCGGCCATGTTTTACTCGGGGTTACCACTTTCAGCTGTTTTGTCCCCCCCGAGTCACACTCAGAGTTACCACTGGGGAGGTTAATAAATAATATTCTCAGGGTTTATCTCGGATGAGCATCTGACGTGTGTACAGAGGTCATGTGAAGATCCATGAGTGAGGGAGGAGAGCACAGCGGGGTGCAGCTCACTCATTCTCCCCTCTTCATACAGCACAACAGCATTCATTCATCTTTCAGTCTTTAGTTGTTGGAAACAATCAAATCTAACGTGTGTACGCAGCCTTGGTTCTTTCACCTGATCTGATCTCTGCTAATATTTATAATAATAATAGAAGTACAATGCCAGGCCCATCATGGTCCACCTGCCATAGATTACATTAATAGCTTAGATCATCTTTTCTCAACCTCAGGAACCCTTGATATAATTTTCAGGTCTCGGGAGAACCCCTACTGGAACAAAATATTGGGGGGAAGTGAAAACAACGCCCCTTTACAGTGGTGGCTAGAATCATACCTTTATAGACAAGTAGGAACTTCATGCAGCTGGCTATACCAAGTGGTTTCGGCCCCGGACCTATGCAGGCATCATCATATGAGAGGATAAACGGCCACAGTTCCTGGTGCCTGAACTGCTGGATAATCCAGGTGAGCAATGACTTTTATAAAACCTCCCCTTGGTCCTTCACATTCTGTGATTTTTCAGGCATTAGAATTGGGTTACTTTATGTTGACCCTGTGCCAGGAACCTGCATTTGATTTTACACACAAACATCACCAGGGGGCGCAGCTCCTCTATCTGCAGCATGGCCAAAATGGCTGCTAGAAGCCAGAGCCGCTTTAATTTGCCGTCCTGGTAATTCTGTCAGTCAGCTGGCTATGCTGTACCTGAAACACCGCAGCACAATCTAAAATCAGAAATGTCAAAAAGAGGCCATGGGAACCCAGAATTACCTGGCTGCACGCTTCTGGGCCAATCAGCATCTACTTCACAGGTGGGGTCTCTTCCAAGAGTCTTACCCAGCCATGACTTCTACCTAGCTGGATACACCAAGAGCTGAAAAACAGAAAGCTGACATTGAATGAAAGGAGATGCACTTTGGCATGCCGGCTGTCAGTCAAATCACCCATAATGTGAATGTGGCTACAGTGCAGTACTGACCCTAAATCAGAATTCATGCCGCCTATACTCACCTTCTGCAGACATCTACTAGATTGTAAGCGCTTCGGGGCAGGGTCCTCTCCTCCTGTATCACTGTCTGTATTAGTCTGTCATTTTCCATCCCTATTTAATGTACAGCGCTGCGTAATATGTTGGCGCTATATAAATCCTGTTTATTAATAATAATAATAACATCTGAAAACTTAACTAAATTGCCCTGACACCTTCGCCCAATCCCTTTCCTCAATTGGCTAAATTTAGATTGGCCAACCCGAGACAATGCAACTCCCACAGTTCCTTTATTTCAGTACAAAGGCATGCAAAAATGAACCAACCAGTCTTAAGGTTTGCACAGCTCTGCAGAAAAACCCAGCCCTGCCTGGTATAGGAGGAGACCTGACTTTTCTCTGCCCCAGTTAAGTAAAATGATTCTGGTCTGGCCCCTACCCCCGTGACTGGCTAGTATAAGGAGAATCAGCAGACTAATAAGGTCATCTCCTATCAAAATGGATTCTGTCAGAAACAGTAATAGTGCTGAACAACTGATTGGCCTATTTTGCTGCTTTTCTCGCTCAAGCTAAGCTCTGCTGTACAGAAACTGCAAGAGGCCAATACACTAAATGAGGGATTGATGAATCCCAGAGCTGCAATGTTTGTTTCATATCTTTGTTAGTTTAAAGACAAAATTATAAATAGCCATGAAAAACAATGAGACCAGCAATGGCGGCCCAGCAGCTGCTGATTGTCAGGAGACCCTGTGTAAGCTCTAATGACCTGGAGCTTACACAAGGCTCCCACCCAATGTGACCACAATGAGTGACCAATTGTAAAACTCCAGAATGGTCACATGGGAGGAAGTCTGAGTCACATGGTGTCTTGGCCTCGCCAAGGGTGGCAAGGTCACATGCTTGGAAGTGTCCAATCCTGAAGAGAGCAATGGAGGCTGGACCACAGGGAGGAAGTTCGGGGCTCTGGAACTTGTTTTATGATTTCTAAACAGAATTTAAAGTTTATTAGTGAATGTGCTTTGTCATTGGAGAGCAGCCTTGGGGTTTATTATCAGATACCCCAAGCAGGTAACCAAGCAACACCTTAGTCAGCTGACCCAGCTGTATACCCTTATCATTGACACCTTAGTCAGGTGACCTTGATATCACCCCACCCCTGTCAGCTGACCCAACTGCCCCTCACCCACAGAGAGACAGGTGACCCCTCCACCCTCGGCTGTTTCTACAGCAACAGAATCCCCGCTGAGGCACCCAGTGGAAGTTAAAGGTCACACTTCCGGTGTCTTAAAAGGGACAGGTTCCGCCCCCTTCCGTTCCCTCCCTGCAGCGACTGCCGCTTTTCTCCGGCCAATCAGCTGACGTCTTTCATTCCCGGCTCGCCTCGCCTTTCTACTCAGGCGTTTGAAGAAGACTGACAGCTGAACGCTCAATCAGACCCTTCCAGACATTAAGGGGTGGGAATTCAGGTGCGTTCCTATCTTCTACTGGATAAGACGCTCGGGATGCTGACTGAGTGACCAATAAGGGGATAGTAACCACAACAGAACGCCAGGGAGGCGGGGTCAGAGAACAGCTTGAGACGGCGCCTTCTATTGGTAGTTATCCGGTTGCTTTCTCCGCCCACCTTCTTTGTCGCTTCCTGTGGTTGGACTGCAGGTGCTGGCGAGCGAGGAGGGCGGGGTCAGTCGAAATCGGGACGTCACGAAGAAACTGGCTGTGCGTCCCCCTCCCCTCCTCCTATTCTCCAATCTCACTTGCGCCGCTTCCGTAGCGTAGCTGCTGTGTGCACGCAGTCCGCTACGTCACTCGGGGGAGAGGGAGGAGAACGTTGCGGGAGAAAAAAAAAAAAAAAAGCCGACAGGCAAATGCGGTCAGTCGGACGGAGAGTGACAAAGGGAAAGAGAGCCGCATCCGAGGAGGAGACCGGAGACATCGCCTCACACTCTGCCGTACCGCACAGAATCGCGGGAGGCCTCTGAGGAGAACCAGGCGCCACATTCCGCCCCGTCACCGCCTCATTGTCCGCCATTACCGGGGCCCCCCTGACAGGAGGAGGCAGGGCCCGGGGAGTCTGAGGAGCCGCCATGACCGTGCCCACTCCCTCACCGCGGCTGTGACCGGGACCCCCCCAATCATTGTCACCCGGGACGAAGAGAACAGATTGTCCCCCCAGGACCGAAGGACCCCCCAATATTCACACCCCAGATCTAACCCCCCATCCTCATTGGCTGCCTGTGGATTGTCCCCCCCCAACCCAGTCTGTGGATCAAGGACCCCCCCAGAATTATTGACACCCCCAGTCAAAAAAAGCTGCATTAAGGCCCCACAAATATACCCCCCAGATCAAAAACTAATTCACCCCCCAAAACTAAAACCACTAGCACCCTGAATTTTGCCTGAATTGCCTCTGACCCCCCTCAAAAATTAATTAAATCCCCCTAATTTCTCCCCTTTATAGTCCAACCTGACCGATTCCCCTCCCCCTGAGGAACACAAGGCCTGGTGACACCCCAATATCATTCATCCTTTGGAGAGATCGGTGAACTCTGACTCCCAGCCCCCCCCTGTGAATAATACAGCCCCCCCATCTGATAACCATTCTCCCACCCCCCAGGATTGTCTTCACTAAAGACCCCCCCACGTTTTAACCTTTTGGACTGAAATCCCCCCCATTGTATTTTCTCACTACATGGGCCTGTGACCCAGCCGCTGCCATATTGTGTCCCCGAGGACCCCTTACCGAGGGATGCTGGAGAAGGATTGACCCGAGCAGACACGGCAGGAGGCGGCATACCGTATACAGGGGGTGCCAGGACTGTTTTTAGAATCCCCCCCTCCCACCATAAAATCATCCTAATTTAAATAAAAAGGGTGATCAGTTGCTTGGCTGGGGCCGAGGTCTTGATGTTTTTGTCCTCTGTCTGGCTTTTATAAAGAAGTGAAGGAGGAGCATCATGTCGGGGAGGCCGAGAACCACTTCCTTTGCAGAGAGCTGCAAACCCGTGCAACAACCGTCATCGTTTGGCAGCATGAAAGTGAGCCGTGAGTATCCCCTCCGCTTCTATCACTCCGCCAGGTATCCCCGCCATTCACCATCCCCCCCCTCCTCAAACCCTTGGCAGAGAGGCACCTGCTGGTTGGGTGCCAAGGCCCATCTGTCAGGGCCAGGCTGAGGCCTTGGAGGAGCTGGGGGTCTGGTTGGGGTGGGACCTGGAAGCTGTAATATGTTCGGGGTGCCCCAAACCTGCACCAAACCTGTTATCAATATGAAATAATGGGCACGATGTTGGATGTTCCTCCCTGGGTTGTGCTCGTTCTTCTCTTGGCTTTGTGCCCGCAGCTGTGCCCGTGTCTCCCTTTAAGTGCCCCGCTCATCTGCCATACTACTGTACCTGCTGCGGGCACAAGAAGGTGTCACAATTGGCCCAGAATTTGGGACTTTGCTTGCTGCACATGATGTCATGGGGGGGGTATGATATATATATAAAGAAGCAATGAGGTAACTAGGATGACATTTGGGTGATAGCGAGCAGAACGGTGCCAGATTATCTCAGAAGAGGGGAATATTCTGTAACTGATCAATGACAGGGACTCTTATATGAGGTGTTGGATTCTTTCCATGCAATGGCGGTGAAAGTGGCCGGGGTCACCATGTGTTGGCGCTATAAAAATTTACAATGGCTGGCAGAATATTCAGCGCTGAAGGTTTTATAGCTTGCAGGGTATATTCAGGCGGCAGATCTGGTGCCGGGGAACTACAAATCCCAGATTTCTCAGTTCATGGAATCTTGCAGTATACACAGCATTGGTCATATATACCCCCCCCTAATATAATTGCCCTGACTTCACTGCATGCCCCCATCTCCCATGCTGTCCATTTAATGTCACAGCTGTCAGAATCCTGCATGCAGTGCAGCGTTGACCCCAATCCACCATTGCAGCAGGAATCTGCATGGAAATACTACAGAGGCTGCATAGTCCTATTCATGGCTGACAATGCTGGAGCTTTGCTTGCTATATGCAGCTGTCTTGATAGGCTTGCAGACAGCCCCACCTTAAATGCAGGCTTAAGGCTCCCCATCATCAGGAAGGGCCTCTCAGCTCCAGCAGCCTAATGTATGATCCCTCCCTCACATCCGCTGGGCAGATCCCTGTCACTGGCTTCAATGGATCCCCAGCATGATGGCAGATGAGCCCTATCCCCCCTTCCCCCCCACTCCCTACTGTTCTCTATAGCTGCTCCTCCAACCCCACCCTTTTTCACCTTCAGTAAGCAGCAAGAGAGATGCTCGCTGCAGACCTCCGCTGCATGCCATGCCCTTCACATGCAGGGGGCCACAGCTGCACCTCTCATCTGCTGCACAATGTGGCTTTCACCATCAATGTACCCTCATCAATCGTCTGAATCCAACCAATCCGCGTGTCTTGTGTTTATTAATATTATTACACAGTATTTATATAGCGCCGACATATTACGCAGCGCTGTACAAAGTCCATAGTCATGTCACAATCTAATGTCCATACCATGTCAATATTACAGTCAATTTTACGGGAAGCCAATTAACCTGACTACATGTGGGAGGAAACCGGAGTACACAGAGGAAACCCACACAAACGCAGGGACAACCTGCAAACTCCATGCAGATAGTGTCCTGGCTGAGATTCAAACCTGGGACCCAGCGCTGCAAAGGCTAGAGTGCTAACCACTGAGCCACCGTGCTGCCCATTTATCATTATTGTATGATTAGCTGCAAACTATCAGATCCATAGCTAAAAATTGTATAGTGTGAGGATTGGTGATTGCTGGGGAGGCCTTCTTTATGGTTTGATTTGGAAAATCCGAATCTTGTCAGCTTTATAACCAATGTGGGGGGAGCCGGGGTCTGAACTTATCACCCCTAATAGATAGATCACCTTGGCCTTAATACTGGATTCTGGCTGGCTGGAACATTGTATCCTCTCTATAATACTTTGTTATTTGTCCCTGATATATATTGTTATAGGTTTGTGTGTTAATCTTGGTTATTAAACATGAAAATCTGTTTTATTCAGAGGACGGGTGAAAGTTGTAACCTATAGAGATTCACACAGCCAGGCACATAACACCACTATCTCTGTTAGTGCTATAATCTATAAAAGGAATACATTAGTGTCGTCTTTCCACACACAACCCGCTGAGTGGACGTTAACAGAGTAGTAGCAGGCTGATGGAGGTCATACTTCTGCTCATTTTGCTTTTTAGTCTTATTAGCATATTGTCAGCACATTTGCATTCTGGATATCTGATTGGTTCCTTGTGCTGCTACTTCCTTTCTTAGTCTGAGCTGTACAGGGATTGAAAAACTTATACCGGGTCATATTTAGGAGTATTCGCCCCGGAAATTTTTTTAAGCTGGGTGGGAAGAAATTGTAGGCAAGTGGTGGTCCTGGTATTGTTACCCAAATTTTCCATAACCACCTGGGTGGTTACACTTAGTACAAAAATCCTTGGTATTGCTAAAAGAAATGGGGGGTCCTGAGTGTCATCTTACACCACGTCCTAAACAGCACATACCTGGAGTAGCCGGTCCCTTAAACATTGTGGGTGTGGATGGAGAGCGCCCCCTATAGTCATGGATGGTATAATGCTCTTCGTACATTTAGGGTTATGTAGGGCTATACCAGAGGAGCCGGTCAGGTTAATTTGCCACCATGTTCCCAGGGTTTTCTGAAGGATCTATTGCATGGAAGCAGTGACACCACCTAGGCAATTGCAGAATAGTTGTGCCCGGAGTTTAGCTTTAGAAATACGGAGTCACAGTAATGGTTTTCTTACAGTCCGCATAGAGCAGCAAGCTTGCCGGTTGGGCTCCTTTGGGCAGTGTTTTCAACCAATTGCTATTCTGCTTCTTGGCATCCAATATATTAGCAGCCTTTTCATGGATAACAGGCTGGGGAGTCCGCACCCATACAGGGACTTGTTAAAGGGTCTCTCCACCCAGTACTGATAGGAAAAGGTTCTTATATTTCTCTAGATAGATCCCTGTGCATGCATTCCCAGCAGTGCCCATCACAAGGGTGATCCAATTTCCACTCCATGAGGGCAGATCCAATAATAATAATTATTTTCATATCTTAGCGCTGGAGACTTTAGGATATGGAATATTTTGAGTAAAATCAGAGGATTGTGGAGTCTCCTGCTGGCATAGTTTTGAGGAAAGTGATCCTATAAAGTGACCCCGCTCCAAAATAATTAAAGCTTGTCTGCAAAAGATGCTCCGTATTTATCTATCCAGTGGGTGCTAACTCCAATCTTCATTAGGACCTATGGTGGATGAAGAATTTTCAGCATCTGGGTGTGTCAGTGGCCTGCTACCCAACACCCCCCCACCCGTGGTTCCATCTACCGGACTCTATGTAACTACAAGATCCAGTATTGATGTGAGGATGAATCCATAGCACGCAACAGGGGAGTCAGCACACCTAGAAGATGAAGGGTGGAGGGTAAATCCAGAATTTTTTTTTAAAGCCGAATGGGATGAAATTGTAGGCGGGCGGCAGCTCCTGTATTGTGACCCAACTCCTCTGTAACCACCCGAAAACAGCCGGGTGGGCACTGAAAAGTTCCGGGTGGTGCACCCAGCTAAAAGGGGCCGGGGAGATCACTGGAATGTCTGTCAGTGCTCCCCAGAGATAAATATCAGAATCTTCTTTTGCAGAACCTTTGGGTTTTAATGTATCAGATAGCAATGGATGCATTGAGGGCTGAAATTTGTACCCTAACAAATCGCCATCGTTAGCAATGCTCTTGTATCTGATAATAAATCAAAATCCCCATTTGCCTAAATGTGTGGTGACAACCTGAGTGTAATGAATACTTGTTTGTTGTCAGTGTTTTCAACTCCATGTTGATAAATTAGGATTTTGCGTTTGGGCTTATTTAATAATGCCGAGCAGATTGCATTGAAATGCGGATTGTGATTGGACCTCGGAGCTCCCAGATATTGCTGCAAAATATTCGTCAATAAATAATGAGTCACTAAAGATCCCGATGGGCCGGCGTGCAAAGCACTTGGGAGCCCATTAACCCCATCTGGTGATCGGATTCGTTAACACAACGTGGTATGTGAGAAGGTCATGTGATTTCATGAAAACATTTCCGAAAATACCAAGAAAGAGCGACTACATCGCTGAAAGAAAATCCAAATTTTTGTACATTATGTGACCGGGTTACTGACATTCAGAAATTGGCAGCTTCCTGTTACAGGGTGACAACCCTCTCTACCTGTCCATCATAATTGTCGCCGTCTTGCATGGATTTCATATGAAACCTGGCACTGGCTGCGCACATTGCTTTGGCATTTCCTGCCATTGTCACCATTGTGAATTCTGCCCCAAGAAATGCCATTGCTGGAGTCCATGTGGACAGGAAGTGGCTGCAGGAGATCGGAAGCTCTACGAAGGGGAGGAAAGGATGAATAAAAGATGAATGAGCTTGTGAATTTAACCAGACCTTTCATTAAAATAGAGGGTTTGCTTACCGTGGCCAGGACCCATCCCCCTTCTTAAATTACCTGCTGTATGGGTGAAAAACATTACAAGATAGTAATATACTTTCCCTTACCCAGCAGAGTTGCTATGCTGTTACCTTACTAATCAATTCTTGCAATACTTCATGATAAAAACATGCAACATATACTACAGCTTGGCAGCCTTAGGTGTATTAGTTCCTGTTTGAAGTGACAACACTCTCTATGCTGCATAAATGGAGGGGCTGTGTTGTCACCCTAGCGCGGGACGGCAGAATCGCACCTGGTCACCCTAGCGCGGCACGGCAGAATCGCACCTGGTCACCCTAGTGCGGCACTGCACAATCCCACCCTGGTGCCCTAGCACAGGACCGCAGAATCCCACTTCCTGTTTCATGGTGACAACACTCCCTGTGCTACCAATATGGAGGGCCAATCGTTTCTTGCAGTACCTCCTGATTAAAAACATGCAACATACATTACAGCTTGCCAGCCTTAGATGTGTGCATTACTTCCTGTTTCAAGGTGACAACGCTCTGTGTTGCATACATGAAGGGGCTGTGTTGTCACCCTAGTTCGGGACTGCTGAATCCCACCCGGTCACCTTATTGCGGGACTGCTTGTGTGTGTTGTCAGTAGTAAGGGGCAGCTGTCAATCCACAACTGGCACACAAAGTGCTTTGGGCATGGATGGCAGCAGTTGGTGGAGATGAAGACACTTCCCGGACTTTGAACACATGTTTCTGGTACCAGCTGAGAAAGCAGCACAACAGCTGATTGTCCATAAACACAGTGGGTGCGCACCGCTTTGTGTCACATTGCCAAATCAAATATTTGCCAGTCCTCCATGCAGTTGTTGGCAGCACAGCAGTTGTCCACCAACAGACTTAAAAGGCTCTTTTATCCCACAAACATGAAATGCATTTCTATGTGATGCAACCCAACTTTAGTGATGGGATTCTGCAAGCTTTATAGAGGAGCTCACAATCTAATACCCCTGACCTTGGACCATACAAACACATGAAGAACATACTCCATGCAGATAGTGTCCTGGCTAAGAACTTAGCACACAGGCCTTGTGGAGGTCCCATCTGTAGAGCCGTGTCAAGCAGGTAAAGCTATCACACATCAATACTGACTATTGATCCAGCAGTAAATCGATTTATCTCAGGTTATCGTCTCATAAATGAATGTGTATGTGTCGCACGACTTCTCTTATATCTTTCAAGGACTTTATCTTGTGCGTGATAAATATACATTTGTGCGCGAGGTGTTTTTCTGCTCGTTACTAAGCACCTGAGCGATTGTCCTGGAGTCACCTGCTGGGTGACATTGTTTGCTGGAATTCAGGAAGTGACCAGGGTCGGTGCGGGGCCACGTGTTGCTGCTGCCTCATGCAATATTCATGCAGTGACTAAGACTCATTTCATTTAGTATTGTTGTGCACATTGCTACAACCTCCAGCGCAGGCTAGACGTTTGTATTTGTTATTGAGGCTATGATTTAGGGCCACCGGCTTGCTATATAAACCCGTGATCGATAAGTACTGGAGCTACAGGTCTTTTTTTGCTTTTGTATTTCATAAAATTTGCCCTCCAGCCTCCCCTTCATAAAAGCAGAACTAAACTAAAAAGAAAAAAAAACACAGCTTTTATCCCTCGATGGCGCTGGTTCTCCCCACGTAGTCCTAGAATTCCTCTTCGTCCCAGCAAGGAGGAAGCGCCATCTTGGTCTTTTTGCTACGTCACTCGAACTTGCGCTGCGCAGGTGCAAGATCGAGTGATGTAGCGACTGTAAACGGGGTAAAAAAAATTGCATGCTTGAGATCAGCATCTCTTTCCCCTTAGTGGAAAAAATGCCCCCGAGATCGGGCATACGCAGGAGGAGCAGCCAGAGCCACCTAGGATGTGTGACATAGTTATCCCGGGACGCTCTGGGCTCCCATTTTATCTTGATTGCTGCACCTTTTTTAAACTTAAAAAATGAAAAAACATTTTTCCTTTATGTATACGGGTTGTCTACTCTTTTATGTAAAGTGAATGTTGAGCTTTAAATCTGCCCTGCAGCCTTGTTGAACGGTTGTATCAGCTCCTCTCCTGGACCGGCTGGTTTCACTGCACACAGGGAGCTTGTTGCACCTCAGGATCCGATTGTCACGCTGGGCCACGTCTGTTACCAGCAGCCACAAGGGAACGACGATTGAGAACCAGTCCGAGCAAGCTCTAAAAGATAAGCGCACTAAAATAAAATGCATTGATCCTTTTTACCCACTGGCCACCCTATCCCCCCCCCTCCTCCATAGACGTCTGTTTACTTTGATCTGACAGCGGCGGTTTTGCTGTTTGTTTAAAGCCAGCAGTGCAAATCTTCTCTGCCTTGGCCACACCTGCACATTGCATTCATGTTGTAGACTTCTGTGGGGCCGAGACTGCTGCAGACTGAAGGAGGTAAGTAGGCACCTGTGAAGGTCAGGTCAGTGCACATCCTATAACTCTAAACCTCAGTCCGGCTTCTAAATATTCTTGTGACCCGGCCTGCGTGTGAGAACCGTTGGTATTGATGATTAATAGTGCATTTATATGTTCATTTCTGTGGCTGCTGATCCGGTGAGCTGCTTCCTGAACTGTGACGTGCGTGGGTTTGTGTCAGCCGCCTGTGACTGCCGATTTCAGAATTCTCATACGTAACTGAGAAGATCTGACATTGACAAAGGAAATCTGTATAGTACACCAATATGAAATATCAATACATTCAGATTATTTCCTGCACCCATGTGACTGTTCACCCTAGGACAAGAAGTGTTAGAGCTACAGAACACCTCCCATGGTCATTCCAGGAATGCTGATCACAAGCAGGTGGCTCCTGGTGTACATTGGGGATTTCTGGCCCAGCTGTTCACCTTTCTGTATCTACCTGGTGTCTGTTGGTTTCTATCTTCCCTCTGTGGTTGTCATATTTGATCTGCAACATTTTCATTCTTCACATGCTTGCTTTGTGGTTTGCTGAGAACGCTCTGTAGCAGGACAAGTTTCTATTATTGTGCTTCGCTTTCTGTAAGACCGCTAGCAATGTGGCCCAGATGCAGAGCGATGGTGGAAAAAGGGGATCTGAACCCAAAATGTTTTATTTAGTGCGGCTGCATAATTTTGAAGATGATTGTAATAAAAGCTAATACTTTCGTTCAGGAAGCTGGGACTGCATTTCTAGAAGGATCAACAGATATTTTCTGTACAAGCTGAAATGTTTAAGGACTAGTAAGCACTGATATGACCTTTTCAGACCCTAAAATATATAAATATTCATATTCTGGGGTAAAGCAGGATCTTGTCCTCGCCATTTTTGGTCACCATTATCTCCATTCAATCAGCAATTGGATACAAAATGCCAGCTGAGCTGATCCCGGAATCGATGAGAGCCGAGCGGATCCTCTCCATCCATGAGAAAGCAATGAGAGCCGAGCAGATCCTCTCCATCCATGGGAAAGCGATGACATATCTGAAGGGGGGGCGGCACATTGTGAGGACGCGGAGCATTTTATGTGAAAAAAGAATCTGAACTGCAGCCAGAGAGGATTAAAGAGAAAAATCAAAGTTAATGGTGCAACCAGTGACGTGCGGCCATTAACGCGTGCAGGAAAAATATTAATATGCTAGCATTGCTATCCCTGTGATGCTAAAAGCTGCATTAGGAGCAGTGTGATGAGGAAATTGGTTTGATTTATATGCCAGGTTCAAAATAACAGGAAAAAAACTGAAAAGCATATAAACATGCAAACCTTTAATCCACTAAGCCCGGCCTTGTAACACAATGGCTGCCCTGATCATCGTATAGCAAACCCTCGGTTGAAACTGCCAGCGTTGGGTACGGGGAACAAGGCGCAAGCCTGACCCACTACACATTTAAGAAAGTTGGCATTTTCATGGAGAGTACTGGTGGGTATGGACAATGTTCTGATGTAGCTGGAGCAGAAATGAGTACAGGTGCACTTTAACTATGGGCACAGTGAAGAAATCCTCCTCTGTGTGGTCCCAGAACAAATATGCAGCTCATAAGATTGGAATGGAGGACTTTGTTGGTGGTCTTCAACACATTATATCGACTCTCCTTCTATTTGCACATTTCTTACCAGCACATGTGCATTGCAGCAGCCCCTAATTGGATGCTAGTGTAGGTCCTGCCACTTGAAGCCTTATTGCTGCTTTGAAGGGCATGGGAAGAGGCCGATATCAATGCACATCGGGCTACTTATAAAGGTTCTATGTACAAATGCAGCTTTGTGCAGCTTACTGCACATCAATGCAACCTGCAGCAGGGTGCTTTGTGGTGCCATTTATTAATAATATTATTATTATTATTATTATTATTAATAAACAAATACAGACAGTGACACAGGACAGGACCATGTCCTCAAGAGCTTACAATCTAGGAGCACAATGAGCATGTTATGTGAATTGCTGTGTTGTTAGCAACCCTGTCCCTGTGCAATTAGATTTCTAATGTAATGGATTTTATTTTGTGATGTAACACAATGAAAGCCTGAGCAATGTTGGCCTAATGAGAAGAGTGACAATGTTCAAATTAAGGAGACAGCCATGCTAAACCAAATCCATCCAGACTGCGTTTCTATGATCTGCCAGATCCAGCAGGCCTCGCATTGTGCCTCCCGATCCCCAGGAAGCAATCGTTTAGGTGTGCATGATGCAATTTACTCATCTAATTATTGCGGGTGAATCTTTCCCCGATGTCCTCACCTCCGTGGGTGTTTCACCCTTCGGTGTTGTCTTACTCGGAGATTAGTGCTGCGATGAAGAATTTTATTGTCTGTGAGGTCTGGTGTAAGAATTCCAGACATTACTAGTTGCCTTCAGGATACAATGAATGGATGATTAAAGATCTGGTGAGGTTGATGAAGGGTTTGAGGTCACAGATCAGCCTGGCGGAGTCATTACCGTCCTGTTGATTCAGCCTTGCATGTCATTGGTGAGTCACACTTCCGTTGGAGTCTTGGAAGGCTGCCATGCATGCTATCTGCAGCCTTATTCACAACATTCCATCTATTCCCATTTACATTCATTCGTCATATCTGCGTTTATAGTCCTATTTAGGGCCCAAAGGACTAATAGGGCCCGTGTGCATTCCCCGGGGCGGTGTGGTGTCACGTTAAGGTTTTGCCCAATGCTATAAATGTCCCTCACGACCTGAAAATTGGCCTGAAATACTTCCTATTGGTTGCTGTAATCATTGTGGTGCCTTAAGAAATGACAAACCAAGTTGTAGTGATGTAAAGAGAGTTTATTGAGAACTTAGAACTTACAAATGTAACATAATGCAATTATTTAAATGGACCCTTAAAGAGAACCAGTTGTGTTCTAATGAAGTGTAGGAGGTTTTCAGTGACCCTGGAAGTTGCATGAAGCTTTATTCCCGGTCTATTTCTTCAGTTACCCTGATGCTGGTGTAAAGGTGACAGGTTCACTTTAAAGTGTTTGTCCAGTGCCCACACAGATGATCATTTTTCGGTACTTGCGGGAAAAGTGATCATTACTTCCTGTTCCTGTATCAGTGGTCACTATAATGTTTCTAATGTATACTACTGCAGTGTTCAACCCAGAATTTTTTTAGCTGGATGGGAAGAAGCTGTAGGTGGAGGGCGGCTGCTGTTTTGTGACCCAACTTTACAGTAACCAACCAAAAACAGCCGGGTTGTTACTCAAAAGTGCCGGGTGATGGGGCCAGGAAGAACCCTGAACTGAGGTCTCTTGCAGAAACGAAATCGCTCTGACAGGTCCTCTTGCCATGATGAACACGCTTAAAATTGGTCAGCTGCAGATTACTGCGATCATTTTTTTGTATGTGACAATTGTCGCGTGAGTAGTAGGTGTAAGATCTGGGGAATGTTAATTACCTCCCAGCCCAGAATTAGTTATAAGCAGCCGTGTCACCTGTCCTGTTCTGTGATTTCATTAAATGATCGGCTTCCACGTGTTCCTCTTTGCAGTCACAGCCCCCATTCCTGCACTTCCAGTCCTTGAACCTAAATCCAGACACATTCAGCATGAGACAAACTAGCAATCAGAGCAAAGAGCAGATCATTGTTACTGGGTTATGCAATGTGTCAGCTGCCCTGTACGGGATGGGGGGACATTTACCATGCAGATGTGTAAATCCTTTGTATGCATTTCACACACAGTCATTCTCCTTGATATGATATGCTTGTCAGGCATTGTTTGCTGTGCTGCATGCAGAGAACCTCGATGTGCAGTCTAATGATCACCTAATAAATACTGCTGCAGCTCTTCCTGTATGTTGAAGGTGTGCTTGTTTCTTTAAAGTTACCTTTCTGTTCCTGAGCGTGTCCGGGAATGCAGACGCTTCTTGTAGCAACATTATGCTGCCCAGGACGAATTTATTTATAGCTGAGCACAGGGTTGGCATAAAAGACGTAAGTGGTGCAACTACCTGAATCTGGTTTGGTATCGGCCTATTGCAGTCTGTGTGTCTTCTTGACGCTCTCTCTGCTTCTCGCTCGCTCTCTCGTCGTTCTCTGCTTCTTGTCTGCTCTCTCGTCGTTCTCTGCTTCTTGTCTGCTCTCTCGTCGTTCTCTGCTTCTCGTTTGCTCTCTCGTTGTTCTATGCTTCTCGCGCGCTCTCTCGTTGCTTTCTGCTTCTCACTCACTCTCTCGCCGCTCTCTCGCTTCTCACTGTCTCGCCGCTCTCTCGCTTCTCGCTGTCTCGCCGCCTGAAATTGGTCAGCTGCATATATCTGCGATCATTTTATTGGATGTGACAATAGTCGTGTGAGTAGTAGGTGTAAAGGCCGCTCTCTCTGCTTCTCGCCCGGCGCGCTCTCTCTGCTTCTCGCCCGGCGCGTCTCCTCTCTCGCCCTCTCTTTCTCCTCTCTCGCCCTCTCTTTCTCCTCTCTCGCCCTCTCTTTCTCCTCTCTCGCCCTCTCTTTCTCCTCTCTCGCCCTCTCTTCCTCCTCTCTCGCCCTCTCTTCCTCCTCTCTCGCCCTCTCTTCCTCCTCTCTCGCCCTCTCTTCCTCCTCTCTCTCTCTCCTTTCCTTGCTGCGTGAGTCTCGGGATGGGATTAAAATAAATGCATTTATTACATTTTTGAGCAGGTAAAGCAGCTGCATTGCATGGTATTCATATAAATGTTTATCTGTTTACTCAGAGTTTAATGTAAGTAAAAAGTGTAGGAAAGCCCTTTTGTGCTGTCATTTCCTCATCAGATACAGGACAATCGAAGGCCCTTTTATTTCTAAGACAATCTTTTATCCTTTGCTTATGTGTTGTGTTGGGTTTGGTGGAGGTTTGTTGTTTTTACATGAGCTGCTCAGTACATATCTGGCCGGACAACACGTTTGGCATCAATCAGAGCTGCTGGAGCACACATGTGGTTCAACTTGTTAGGTCTGGTTGTGTGTGATCTGGGCAGGATGTATCTGGCTCGACTTCTCATGCCTGGATGTGATGTGACTCTCAGGGAAACATCTGGATTCACTTGTTGGATGAAAGGGAGGCGAGCAGAGCCAAAACTTCACAGGACATGTGGTCTTCATCTTCCATCATGAGAGCAAAACTAAGAACACCGGCATTAAATAACTGTTTATCTGTACACATAATCCCTATTACCTGCACGCAGTGTCATGGTATTCCACCGAAACAGCATAGGGGGTGCCACTGATCCCCCCGACACACAGAGATTCACACGTGGTGAATAGACAGTGTGCAGGAAACGAGAACGATTACTCCAGATAACTGAAAACCATTTCACTTTGTGTGTATTGGTGAGATTTGCATAAAAAGAGAATTTCTGGCACCGGCCCAGAACAAATAGAGAGCTGAGATGTTAAGCTAAACGTTGTTTAAACCAAAGGATAGAAATACATATAGGGGGGATTTAATATTCCTGTCCATCCAGTCCTGAGGTTTACATATCTCCGCACAGCCCTGTCTTGTAAATAGGATCGGAATTTTCGCTGCAGCAGCCATGCCTCAATCTTGCCCTTCCCCCGGGCATTGAAAGGAGAAGCAGAAGACTGATGAGCTCATCTTTCTGTTGTTCTGCTTTCTTCATTAGCCTTGTTTAGCACATGATCACTGCAGCACACCTAATTGGCTGCTTGTGCTGCCCCACCCCTTCCTGTGAGCTCAGCTGTACAGGAAGTCAAAATCAATTATAGTTCTTGTATTTTTCTAACCTACAAATATATTTAATGATATTGTCATGAATACACAGCCGCATTATTATTTTGTATCTGCTTGGGTTTCAGCTGTAACCCCACCACAGCCCTAACAGCTTTGGCACATTCATTCATTATTCCTATTATCATCCAGTATTTATATAGCGCCCACATGTTACACAGCGCTGTACAAAGTCCATAGCCCTGTCACTAGCTGTCCCTCAAAGTAGCTCACAATCTATCCCTTTCATAGTCATATGTCTAAGGCCAATTGGGGGGGGGGAAGCCAATGAACCTAACTTCATGGTTTTGGAATGTGGGAGGAAACCCATGCAAACTCCATGCAGATAGTGTCCTGGCTGGGATTTCAACCTGGGACCCAGAGTGACAGAGTGCTAACCACTGAGCCACTGTGCTGCCTATTTACTATCCTGCTGCTACTCTCCCTGTCCTCAGCTGATGCTTATAGCCGTGTTATAGAATATTAGCAACCAATATGGAAGCCATTACTCATTCTATAGCAAGATTTAGTGACATTTTGCTTCCCAGTATTTGAATCTGCATCTGAAAAAATGCATGACGTTGAATTGCTGGATATAAAATTTATTTAGGTGATTTAGACTTTGATATACCGCCTGCCGTAACTCTGAATGTATTATACTACTGTACATTGTATGTGTGACATAGACTCCGATATATCTGTACACACATTGTTGTCATGCACATTCATATAAATCCACAAAAAATCTGTTCCTGTGCCGACTCGCTTTCTGGGATCGTCCCGGCTCTGCAGTATTGCTGCAGGGAATATCTATGTAAATGTGCTTCTGTAAGATTAGAACTTGTGTTTACCAGGAAAACCTTCCCTCAGGGCCGATGCGGGTGCAATGACTTCCTGCAGGCCTTCCATAACCTGCACGGGTCACAGACTTGAATGGACTTGCAGCACATTGCGCTTCTGCCGAAGATCTGACGAATGATGACGTGGCTTCTCTGTACATGAAAGTGTCAGTGTTTTCAGTGCACATTCTTCACATGTTGCTGCGGTCATTCTATAAAGGTGTTTGGATGAGGTTATATGGGGGTAAGGGCCTGTTTGGTGTATTGCTAATTAGGACATTCCATTGGTTTTCTACACAGGAAATGATAAAAAAGTAACTGCAATAAAACCTGCTTCCTCTTTAATGACATATAACAAAAGTTTTTTTTTTTATGTTTCCATGACATACCAATATTTAGATTTGGTGATGTCATTACTGGGTTTCTGAGATTCACTATGCAATTGGTATGAAGTGCCAATGGGTAAGCGTACATTGCTTTCTGAATGCATCGGCCCTGATGCAAGGATGGCTTTTAGAAGGAGTTGTGCAAATTTTAAAATGCCTTGGTGTGGATTGCAGGCTGGAGGAATGGGTATTCCTAGACCAGATATATTTACATGCTGACCCTCCTAGGTAATGCCCACTTGTGGTGAGCATCCATTGAATGAAAAGGAGGGCCGCAGACAGTCAAGCTGGGGAGGAACGGTTCAGAAGAGGTTTTTAATAGAAAGCCTTATACCCCATTATTGCCCTTCAGTGTTCAACCCAGAAATCTTTTTAAGCTGGGTGGGAGAAAGCTGTAGGCAGGTGACAGCTCTTGTATTGTGACCCAATTTTTCCACAACTACCCAAAACCAGATTGGGTGGTTACTGAAAAAATCCGGGTGGTGCGCCCAGCTAAAAGGAGCCGGGGATAACACTGACCTGCTTCCTATATGCCAGTAATGTCAGTGGGTCTTACAGCAGGTTGTTAGGAAAGCTAAGGATCCAAAACGTGCGGAACGATTTATTATTACTCCAGCATTGAGTTCAGCCTCATAAGATTTGGGATCCTCGGCTTTCCCAGAATGCCCAGGTGAGGCTCAGTGACAATCCCAGTCACTCTCCTCTAGGTTAGTTTGCAGAATTCCAAGGCTTAAGGTAACTATTACATTTTATCATTTCTTCGCAATGGCAAAGATTGCCAGGTATGCTGACCTGGTATTGTAATGCAAGGTTTATTTTTATAAATAAAGTTGTTTACGGCTCTGTAGTTTGCCGGTTGGCTTTACAGCTGCGTCACGGTGTGAGGACGGCTGTCGGAAGATTTGTGTTGTCTGCTTGATTAATCAGAATACTTGTTAGATCTGTGCCATAGACCAGCCATTACCTCTAATGTTAGGATTTTTTTTTTTTTTTCATTTTTAACAACTCGAGCTACAAATGCTCCATTTTGTCATTTTTAATCAAGTTGTAACAATAGAAAAAGAAGGCTAACAAAACCCAGTTATCATAGCATTGTATTGTAAAAAATGAAGTTATTACAATAACAATGTTCTTCCCGGACCCTTTTAGCTGGGCGCACTACCTGGCACTTTTCAGTAACCATCCAGCTGTTTTTGGATGGTTTATAAAGAGTTCGATCACAATACAGGGGCTGCCACCCAGCTAAAAAAAAACATTCTGGGTTTAACACTGCAAAAGACACATCCAGTATGGAGGGTAATCATTACAATTCTAAACCCCACAGTAGGGAATAATGGGACCAAATGCCCTATTAACACCCTCCAACCACTGTGGCAAAATCTTTCCATTCACAGGTCATTGTAACTGTAAGGTGCAGCAAGCCGGAGTTATTTTGTATCTGTACCACTCACAGATGTAAAATGCACCTGAGACACAAGAATAAGACTAACTTAGTCTGAATTCTCATTATAAGAACCCCTTCAAAGCAATTCAGGCAGTACAATTTGGCAATTTATTGTGCACTTTGCTCAGAGCAAACTAAATGTCATGCAGTGCAGGGTTTGCATTTACTAATGCAGATTGTGCTGTAATTTCCTCAAAATGCAGCTCTATTCCAGCACCCTTCAGATCCCATTGTAAATGGTGAATTTTGGGGATGTAGAAGGCTGTGCTCTGAGCTAATAAAATCATGTCACTAAATTCAGTACTGCCCAGCAATATCCTCTCAACTCATGTATAATAAAATTTTTATTTCTAAGCTGAACGAAGCCTGGGGCTGGATCCTCTTTCTATCCTCTCCAGATATCTTTCTGTGATTATGTTGCATGCTGGGATAGAAAATCAAAATCTTCATCCTGTGAAGGCTAGATGAGCTTAAAAGTTGGCACCATCATCTTCTTCTGTGCCATCCTTGTTGGCCATTTGAGGCTTGAGTAACCCTTGGAGTAATAAATCTCTATGAGCTTGTATGAGAAATGTTTGTTCTGTATAAAGTATAACCTGCTGGGGATATAGCTCGGCCTCCTGGCTCAGCGTTCCCAGGCGGGCATCACATTGTTAGATATTTGCTCTCTGGGTTTTATCCGTTCATCTGCTCTCCTCTCATCTCTGCCTTCTCAGACACCCAGTAAAATGACATTTGGCCACCACGGAGAACACAGGCCGAAGAACAAAGAGCTCTTTGTAAGAGTCTTTAGTAAAGTCGCTGATTGCTCAACACGACGAAGCTCAGCGCTGCCAAGACTTTATTCTGCTGTCACCATTCCACATCGACAGCGGCCGTCTACACAATGAAGCAGCTGATTTGTTTTTCAGTTACTGACTGGAGGATTGTGCCCTGTCCCCAGTCTCTGACCTGTCCCCCCCCCCCCCCCCCCACTGGCCTGCATTGATTTTTTTCCCCCAGTGTCCCGTCTGACCTCCATCAACTTTTTATCCCCCTTTCAGGCCTTTAGTGATATTTTTAGTTGTAGCCTCCAGCAAATCATCTGTATTTCTCTCTCGCCTCCATTGACCTTTCGACACTGTCCCCTTCTGACCCTACGGTAACTTCCCAGCTCTGTCCCCCTCTGTCCTCCAGTGACCTTTCGTAAGTGTCCCCCTCTGTCCTCCAGTGACCTTTGGGAAGTGTCCCCCTCTGTCCTCCAGTGACCTTTGGGAAGTGTCCCCCTCTGTCCTCCAGTGACGACCTTTGGGAAGTGTCCCCCTCTGTCCTCCAGTGACCTTTGGGAAGTGTCCCCCTCTGTCCTCCAGTGACCTTTGGGAAGTGTCCCCCTCTGTCTTCTGGTAACTTTTCAGCACTCTCCCCCCTCTGTCTCTTAGATCAGACCAAGTGACAATGATCTGTAAGGGTGACATTCTTCCCAATAGACAGCAATACAAGAGGAATTCTTACCACACTAATATACTGAGAGATGTGTATATGGTAATTATAGAAGGAGCTCCCCTCATGTTAAAGTCATTGGGAAAACTACAGTGCCATGGGGTCATGTCAGGACACCGTACCATGCCAGGGGTTGGGAAACGGTCAATAACTGAATGCCGGGCACCCCCAGCTGTGGCAGGAGCCATCCCTGTCCCTTGTGGGTAGTCCATATCTTATCCGCTTTGTTCCGACTTCCTCCTCCAGATGTTTATATTGCAGCAATTTTCTCCAGGCTGATAAGATTTGTTTTATGGAGGTGACCGATAAATCTTAGGCTGGTTTGTGTAGAACGTTTCCCAGAATTCTCAGGTTCTGCTCTGTGCGGATCATTGTCACAAACTGAAAGACCAGCAATTCGATTCTCACCTAATGAGATCGTTATATGAGCCTGGCTCCATGTATTCTGACACATACCACAGCGCTGTACAGAGAACACTGAGCCAGTCCCATCAGTCTCTGTACAGAGGAGCTGACACTCTAATGTCCCCCCATGACATATACCATAGTGCTGTACAGAGAACACTGAGCCAGTCCCATCAGTCTCTGTACAGAGGAGCTGACGCTCTAATATCCCCCCACAGTCACACACTATTATACATTTATAGGTCCTCCTAGGTAAGTCATCTGTATATATCTGTACTCAGGGGCAAAGCAATCGTAACGCATTATTCTGTCCTCGGGTTGGGGGGTCCCTGGTACAGCAATAACTTTTGGTGGTACCTGATGCCCAGGCGCCGAGCTGGTTTTGCGTATTTGTCTCCGCGTGTGTTAGTAACGAGGTCAGGAAGGGACTTGGAGTAACGTCATGATTTTCGATTGTCATAGACTGTAGGACCCTGACCGGGCTTTGTGATTCTGAGCAACAACGTGTTTCCCCGCAATGAATGCAGCAATAATGTTTACCTCCTATCGCAGCATTGCAGATCAGCACTGTATTATAGAGCAATCATTTCACTATCTGTACCTAAATCTGATCTTTGGGATATTAGGAATCCTTCTTCCATCCACCCCCTTGGATCAATGGCACCCAAATGCCCTTTTTTTCACCATGGTCACATGACACTTCAATCCCAATTCCTTTTCTCTGTTTGGAGTAGGGGTCTGTAAATCAAGCTAAGGGAGTGTCATGTCAGCCAGGTATTTACTATTCTCGGGCGCTCAGCACTATGGAGACATTCTCCATTCATGCATCTGTCCCCCTTCCTACTCAGCTTGGTGTGTTTTGTAGTTTGTGGGCGTGGCTTGGACGGTTGCCTGGAATCGGATTGGCTTGCTGCAGTGCTTTCTCCCTCTTCCTGCAGCACTCACTGCGCCGTATAATGCAAGACCTGACTGCAGGAGTCCTTTATTATTATTATTATTATTATTATTATTATTATTATTATTAATAATAATAATAATAAACAGGATTTATATAGCGCCAACATATTATGCAGCGCTGTACATTAAATAGCGGTTGTAAATGACAAATACTGACAGTGACACAGGAGGAGGAGAGGACCCTGCCCCGAAGAGCTTACAGTCTAGTAGGTGGGGAAATTTACACACAATAGGAGGGGAGATATGTAGTGGTGGGAAGTAGTGACAGTTTTAAAAGACAGAATACAATGATGAGAGCTCTTTTAAATGAGCAGAAAGTAGGAGCAAGCCGAATAGGACGAGGAGACCATTCCAGGGAATTGGGGCAGCTCTAGAAAAGTCTTGGAGCCGTGTGTGTGATGAGGTTTTGAGTGAGGAAGTCATTTGTAGGTCATCGCAAGAGCAGAGAGCGGCTGGGGGAGTATTTACAAGGTCAGAAATGTAAGTGGGACAAGAACTGTGGAGGGATTTGAAGGCAAAGCACAGGAGCTTGAATTTGATTCTAAGGTGAAATGGAAGCCAATGTAGAGATCTGCAAAGAGATGCAGCGGAAGAGGAATGCATGCAGCTTATTGCAGATTCAGCAGCCTGCGCTGTCAGGTAAAACACTCTGCAGTGAAACCGATCGTTTTCTGGCTGCACGCCGTCCTTCATCATAATGACAGCAGTGTGGAGCTGCGATACTGTACTGCCATCTCAAAACGTAACGTAAGGCCTTCATCTTCGCAGCCGTTGGTGTAGTACAACTCCCTGCAAGTCTTGGCTTCTCCGTTGAACTGTTGCTTATCTATATTTGTGGTATCTGTGCCCCTCCAGTCCATTCTCCTCATCCAGGATTTGTTGTCTTTCACATTCATGTTTAGATCTCTTTATTCTGAGGCCTTGTTTCTGTATGTATGGGCGATGCTAGCTCTGCGGCTCGCCTCTGTAGAACACTGACTCTTTGTACGTAGTTTGCTCGCAGGTCACAGTAACGTGGCTGCCTGCCATCATTGTGGAGAAGCACGATGTGACATTGGACTGCTTGGCTCCGTGTCAGATGAGACAGCAAACTCAATGTTTGATCAGCCTACACAAGCACATTCCACACCGCTTAGATTTCACACAACATTCACCTGTGCAGGGTGTGCAGGTTCCGTCCCTACCTCTTACACCGAATCTGCAACAAACCAGGGCACCTGAGGAGCTGGGCCAGCAAAGACAGTCCATCGATGCGTCATTACAGGGAGAGCTATGGACTCCTGGAGTAGTCAAGATTTTTTAGGTTCATGGCAATTGAATTTAAAATAATTTATGAAACCTAAAATGCTGCAAGTAAGGATTGAAAATACTTGCTGTGCGTTCACCTGCAATGTGATTGGTTCTCTCCCGCAGGACCCTTCCAGTTACTCCGACCTCCGATTGTTTTGCAATGCTGTTTTTATTGAAGACAACCTATGCTCCACTTTTAGTTTTCCTCATTTAGTTTGCATTGCTCTGGTTCTACACAGCGGGGGCAGCGGCTATCAAAGGTCAGTCCACCCACGACTAACATTTCGCCGGATGTTAGATACTCATCTTCCTTTAATTGTTTGATTGGACAATGAGGAGGCAGCACAATAAAGCAATCTTTATTATACAATAAGTGGTGGCTGCATTAGTGACCAATGATAATGCCAGTAATACATTGGGAGCTGTGTTGTCACCCAACATCAGGAATACAGCATTCCTCCCCTTATTACACTTTAATGGGGTCATCATTTGGATGTTTTCTCCTGTCGGGAAGCCCCCAGTGTTAGACCAACACATGCAGGTGAAGAGACAGTCCTGCTGTCATGGCGTCTTGTGATCCCATGATCATACTAAACAAGCTTTGTGTTGTCCACAATGTGTTCTCTCCATGTAGTTTATATACTTGTAATGTCTGCACATTTTTACTACACTGTATTTATATAGCGCCAACATATTACGCAGCGCTGTACAAAGTCCATAGTCATGTCACTAACTGTCCCTGACAGTTTTAATATCACTACCATAGTCATATGTCATTACAGACTAAGGTCAATTTTGGGGGGGAACCAATTAACCTAACTGCATGTCTATGGAATGTGGGAGAAAACTGGATTCCCAGAGGAGACCTACACAAACACTGAGAGAACCTGCAAACTCCATGCAGATAGACTCCTGGCTGAGATTCCAACCTGAGACCTAAGCACTGCAAAGGCGAGAGTGCTAACCACTGAGCCACCGTGCTGCCCATGGGGCGTTAGTTCAGCTCTTGGAGGTAAATGGACGCCGTGCTCACATCTGATGTGTCCTATCCTCAGGCACAGGACAGAAATATGCAGCAGGAAGTAATGGAGGACTGGCAGGAACTTGCTCAGGGATGTCTGGCTGCAGCGTCATACAGGGCAGGATAGGGCTGGTTAGTAAATGAAGCTTTGTGATTGAGATCGCCTGTCCTGTGTGACCCCCACACTGCGTCCTATTCACAGGTAGGGTTATAGAGGTCACATACACCTAGGAGGTGTCCGGGGTGCAGCTGATCAGTGTTATCTGGGACACCTCGTTATACAAAAACCCCCAAAAACTGAAATGAATGTTACTAGGTAATAGCAGATGCCATGAAGTATGTGAGCTGAAGTCCCGGTGACCCCAGGGTGACAACACCATGCAAACAATAACTTTGCTCCAGGCCGCCGTTTCCTAAACAGGGTTCTGCCACAGGTTGCTGCCAGAAATAAGCAGTTTGTGTCTCTCAGGTCTGACTCCAATGATCTGTAAGGGTGACATTCTTCCCAATAGCAATGTAAGGAATTCTTCCCACCTAACACCCTAATATACTGAGAGATGTTGGTATAATAATTATAGAAGGAGCTCCCCTCATGTTAAAATCGTTGGAAAACTCCGCTCCGGCTTGATGAGCAGACGGCCCACAATGCCCGGCACATGGTGACCTATTCTGAGCCTTTCTTGTATGGAGGAAATAGTGGGATCATTGCTGACCTCCTGCTAGGAATACCAATCCCCTGGCTGTCTGATATCAGCTCAGAGCCACCAGCCTGCAATAAGGATTCAGATTTGAAAGTCACAATTAGAACTTTCACACCCATTTGTCTCTGTGCTCACTTCTCCATTTAGTATTACTCTGCAGAGCTGCTGTCATTTCCTGGGTTTGCAGACGCGTTGTTCATAATGTTCTGGTCATTGTGGTGTGTGATGTATCCTCGGTCAATACAAACCTATAAATACAGTGCCATGGGGTCATGTCAGGACACCGTACCATGCCAGGGATTGGGAGACGGTCAATAGCAGAACGCCGGGCACCGCCAGCTGTGGCGGGAGCCATCCCTGTCCCTTGTGGGTAGTCCATATCTTATCCGCTTTGTTCCGACTTCCTCTTCCAGATGTTTATATTGCAGCAATTTTCTCCAGGCTGATAAGATTTGTTTTATGGAGGTGACCGATAAATCTTAGGCTGATTTGTGTAGAACGTTTCCCAGAATTCTCAGGTTCTGCTCTGTGCGGATCATCGTCACAAACTGAAAGACCAGCAATTCGATTCTCACCTAATGAGATTGTTATATGAGCCTGGCTCCATGTATTCTGACATATACCACAGTGCTGTACAGAGAACACTGAGCCAGTCCCATCAGTCTCTGTACAGAGGAGCTGACACTCTAATATCCCCCGCGGGGGGGTTCTGGCACTTTTTGGTTTGCGTGTCTTGTATCAGAACAGATTTCTTTCTTCAGACTTTATTTTTCCATGAATGTTCTTCCCTAAACTAATATTTATCTTCTATTTCTTGGCCCCGTGAGGTGGCTGTGCTGATATTTAGCAGTAACGTTGTCTCTGGTAATCTTGGGGATTGTTGGAAGTCTTGGCGCTCTCTGTCACTACTTGTGGCGTCTTGTCTGTGCGTGGGATTTCTATTCTGCAGAATCAGATCCTCGGATCAGACTGTTCTTCTCTCTGGCGGAGTGACGCGTGTCCCCCATCGCTATTTCACCTCTCACCCACTGGCAATCATTCCGTCCTTTCTGTTAACGTTTACCTAGCAATCTCCTGGGTCAGGGCCACCACTGATAACCATCGCATTGGGTGCAGATTATCAGCTCGTATGTCAGCCAAATCCCAGGAGCCCGTGTGTTTCCTGGCACAGGTGATCCATCCTTCATCAATGGGGTATAAGGGGGGCTCCGGGGGGACATAGAAGGGTGAAAGACGGTTACTGCGGTATCCTAAAGTTACCCAAATCGGGTGTAAATCTTCTCACTGTGTGAATGTCCTTCAGAGAGGAAGCAGCCCATCCCATCATTATTATTCTCATTCTTTTTTTATATTCAATGTTTCCATTTTTATTACACACCTTTCATGAATTTGTTTTAGCTGCTTCTCTGTGCAGGCAGATCCTGGCTGGTTGGCCTGGGCACCCGGCCTCATTCATACTGTGCCAGGTAATCCCCGGAATGAAAGAACGGCCGGGGCCTGGGACAGTCAGGTTGTGCAATAGTCTCACATGGGGTTCAACCCAGAAATGTTTTTAAGCTGGGTGGGAAGAAGGTGTAGGCGGGTGGTGATCCCTGTATTGTGACACAACTTTTCAGTAACCTCCCATAAACCGGTGTGTGGTTACTGAGACGTGCCGGGTGGTGCGCCCAGCTAAAAGGGGCCGGGGAGAGCACTGACAATAAGTAATACCTAAAGGCTCACACTGGGTGAATGTCGCTGAAAACAAAAGTGTGTGAAAGATGCCTGACTCCTCCTTCTTTAATCATTCATAAAAATAACGACAAAAAGTAAAACAAATAACTACCCTGGCAGATTTGTTGGGTGATCTGTCATCTGGTGTGGGTACAGTTGGCACATACTTGGGCTCTTACAAACGTCAGATTTTTGTGATAGTTTCCAGTGACCTGAATGGCTGCTGTACACACATCACCAACCTGTTCTAAGGGGAGGGAGGATGTGTGAGTAGCACCCCACTGTGCTCTCTTCTCTTTGACTTGTATTGCCGTTGTTCCTGATGGTTTATGGCTTTGCCATGGCAGATATTTCAAAGAGTTTGAAGAAGCACAAACCCCTTCCATGTGCATCCTGCGACCGATCAATGAATGATGTCAGGTGACTGCTGTGACCATTCTTATTGGGCGATGATTATAATCTAAAGTGTTAGTATTGATAATTATGATCTGACGTGTGTATGTATTAAGAGGCGTCCATGCTTGTTTTTCACTCTCAATCTCTTACAAATCACATCTGCCGTCTGTACAGTCATCTGCATTATTTGCAGTCTATGCCAATCATTACCCCAGGTATGCAGTCCTCTGCCATTCATTGAAAAATTCATAGGTCATGAATCATTCACGTCAAATGACTTTTATCTGCTGTCTGTACATGGCTGCCATTATTACATAGCGGGGGTGGGGGCAGCTGGTCGGCTACTCTGCTAATGAACCCAGATGGATAACCTGTCCTGATTTATATTGTCCCCTGGGAAATACTGCAACATCTGCCTCCACCCATCAGCCTTCCATCTCATCCAGAATGGACTGGAAGGCCCAAACTCTTTGTTTGGTTTGGATTTGTCAGTGTGAGGTTGGTGTTGGTTGTTGCACCCTGGTGTTATTGAATGTGATGGTGAATTACCCATCATGCATCTGTACAGTGCAAACAGCTGGGTAAATAAGTGCTGCAAGTGGTGTATGGGGGGGGGGGCGTAGAATGAATATAGAGCAAGCATGGCGATTATTGTAGCTCCATGGAGCCCATACACAACCAGCTCATGAGGACATGGTACTTCCACTAATTCTGGCCATGTCATTGCCCAGGACTGCAGTATATGACAAATCTTGTTCTTTGCTTTAATAATATTATTACACAGTATTTAGGTATTGCTAACATATTTTGTAGCACTGTACAAAGTTTATGGTCATGTGACTAGCTGTCCCTCAAATGAGCTTACAATCTAATGTCCCTACCATTGTCATATGTCAATATTAGTCTAATTTTGGGGGAGAAGACAACCTAACTGCATGTTTGTGCAATGTGGGAGGAAGCTGGAGTACCCTGAGGAAACCCACACAAACACGGGGAGAACCTACAAACTCCATGCAGATATTGTACTGGCTGAGATTCCAATTTGGGACCCAGCGCTGCAAAGACCGGAGTGCTAATTCAGTTTATTTTATAAAAAAATGGCCTCTTAAATACACCCAGCTTTCTCCGGGGACTCGCTCAGCCCTGCAGTGCAGTCTTGCTGGGACTATGGTCAATGAATGGGACTGATGGGATGACAAGCACACTTCCTGATTTGTTCCCTTTTTCTTTTTTTCCAAGAGCAGATCAAAGGCTTCCCCACTGGCTGCCATTCTGCTTTCAAGTAAATAGAGCTCAACATGAGGGGTTATAAATGCTCTGAGGGTGAAAATCAGAGAATTCACCATGACAGCAAGTTATTTATTCTACTAATGGATGGGTGGGAAAATCTTCACTGCCCTGTAAGATGTCAATAAATTGTCATATTACACATGCCTGTGTATAACGTTGTCATATTACACATGCCTGTGTATAACGTTGTCATATTATACGTGTATGAATACCGTTGTGATATTACACATGCGTGTTACACATGTGCTACTGTGTTTTGGGTGCCATTTAGAATGTCATTGGCGCCTTAATGATGTAATAACGCATACAGATCTGATTGGGGTATTTACCCCCTGCCTGGACTTAAGTTTTGCTGTGGGGACACAGCACTGGACCTCATGTATAAGCAGCTCCATTACCTAATCGGAGCCTTAACATTCTTCATTTTAAGAAAAATCTAATTTGGAAATTGGTCTATATTTTATTTTGTTTATTTATTTTTGCTTTGGTTTAGATTTTTGGCTTCAGTTCAACTTTTAGTTTCATTTTTTACCCCCAGAAATGCTGATTAGAGTCAGCGTCAGTTACGTATAGAGCTTGCTCATTCTTTAGGTCCTGTTGCTATCAGGATTTTCCTTGCAGGGTTTGAGGTGGTCAGGGCAGCCGCGTATTTTGTAATCTAATATTTGGTTCTGTGTAATTCTGTCTTTGTGAGGTTGAAATTCCTTCTGTAATTGTAATAACAAATCTTTTTATTTTGTCCCCCAGGAGACAAAGATGGCAGCAAAGTTACCACTGTAGTAGCCACCCCTGGCCAGGGTCCCGACCGGCAGCAAGAGGTCAGCTACACAGACACCAAGGTGATCGGCAATGGCTCCTTCGGTGTGGTCTAGCAGGCCAAACTGTGCGACTCAGGGGAACTGGTGGCAATCAAAAAGGTTTTGCAGGACAAACGGTTCAAGGTGAGTGATGATCGGTTTATAGAACATGGAAAATTGGTTAATGATTGATTGCTGGTCGTTGGTTAATCAGTTGAACTGACAGACATGTGAAAGTTTCAGTATTTGTCCACCTCTGTCATGTGGTAAAAAACAAAACAAAGTTGCTGAGGTGCAGACAAATCAAAGGAGCTCATACTTGAAAGGGATCTTTTAATTCTTCCTGTCATGGATCAAATACCGGGCTGCCCTGAGAGGCAATTCTCTGACATTTCCAAGTAGTGCTGAAGGTTTTCCAATAGAGCTGCACATTTCTATAGGCTATTTTTAGCTAAACTTTCATGGTAGACTTAGGGGTAACTTGAGCCAAAATAAATACCTGACATACACACCCCTCATCCAGACCACTTGCACATACATACTGCCTACAGTCATACGCTCGACACTCCTATTCTGTACATACATACTGCCTACAGTCATACCCTCTGCACTCCTCAGCCACCTCATTGTCGGGTGTAGAGATCCCAGATTCTTTGTATTTCTGATAAATGTAACGGCATGCAGAGCTGACTGGGATTCAGTTGGGAAGCTATCAATAGCTAATGCAATACAATGGATGATTGATTCATGTTCCTGCATTACATTGTTGCTGCACTTCCTGCGTTGAGTCGCTCCTCATCTTCCTGCGTTGAGTCGCTCCTCATCTTCCTGCGTTGAGTCACTCCTCATCTTCCTGCGTTGAGTCACTCCTCATCTTCCTGCGTTGAGTCGCTCCTCATCTTCCTGCGTTGAGTCGCTCCTCATCTTCCTGCGTTGAGTCGCTCCTCATCTTCCTGCGTTGGGTTGCTCCTGCACTTCCTGCGTTGAGTTGCTCCTGCTTTTCCTGCATTGCGTTGCTTGCCCCAGGGCAGCTGAACACATTTAGTGTATTTACCACCAGACACAGAAAGAGGGGAAAGTGGCAGCAAATCAATCATTTTCTAAGCAGCTGGTGAGCTGTGTAGGAGGAGCAGCACACAGCAGGAGCGCAGTACAAAAGAGGTGGCTCAGAGGTTAGCACTCTGACCTTTGCAGCGCAGGATCACAGGTTTGAATGTCGGCCAGGACTTTATCTGCATGGAGTTTGCAGGTTCTCCCGTGTTTGTGTGGGTTTTCTCCAGGTACTCCGGTTTCCTCCCACATTCCAAAAACATGCAGTTAGGGTAATTGGCTTCCCCCCCAAATTGGCCTTATACTATAGTAATGACATAGGATTATGGGGGGGACATTGGAGTGTGAGCTCTTTTGTGGGAGGGCTAGTGACATGACTATGGACTTTGTACAGCACTGCATTATATGTCAGTGCTATATAAATACTGAATATTATTATTATAAGCTGCAGAGGCCTCTGTGTTTGTTTAGATGTTTAGACAATAGGTTTCCTTTGGGGTTTCTCTGGCTTGTTCTCAGGCCTTGGAAATGTACAACACTGGAATATTGCAGACATTTGTGTCGGGTGATCACTCCGGGTAATGGCCAGGATGGAGCTACAGGTCCTCCATAGGCGATCAGGAGCCTCCTCGCTCTGTAGGTCCCCATTTCTAACTTGCACATAGTCCACGTCAGTTACAATTTTTATTCATGATCATCTGCATAAACAAAAATTGCAATGAATAAAGCAAAAAAATAATTTGGCATCAATTTTATTCAGTCCTGCTGATTTGTTATTGGAAATAATATGGCACATGGTAAAATCCTTCATCACTTAAAGACAAAAGTTATTTAAAGACAAAAGTATGTAAGACATCTGCACATTGCAAATCAATAAGATCTGCTTTGGATATGATGCAGTGGTGATGTCTTTGCAGGATAGCCTTAAAGCATTGCGGTCCTGCCATGCAGGATTTCGGGGAATGCAGGGGCCAGTTTGGTTTGCAGGTCACATTGGAGTAGCAGAACAGCTGTGATTGCAGACAAAGACTTCCACTAGCCAGGCTCCTCCACCCCCTTCTCTTCCAGGACAAAGGAATTCCCAGAGGTCACAGAGAGAGGATATTAACCCGTCCCTATCCCACCTCACAACTGGAAAGCTTTATTAACATTCATCCTGTTTGCATTGCATGATTCTTCCAACTTCACAGAAACGATTCTGTGATGATAGCAGAGAACCTTCTCTGCTCTTATGGCGGCACTCCGTCACTACTACACATTATCACCTATTAGAGATTTGTATTGAAGTGACATTTCACTGGTTCATTAAATGAGAGAACAAAAAAGCAGGTGAGCAAAGTATTTCCTTAGTGATGCCATCTCCAATGAGTGGCAATCAAGTGGCTCATTAGTAGGATATCAGGTTCTATTCTAACTAGAACCGAGGGATCCAAAAATTGAATTATAATAATCCTTATCTCTCTATAGGACATTGCAATGCAGTGCAATACACTGGTGGTGCATTGGTGTGTCTTGCACACACGAATGCGTTTTTTTTATTCATTCATTACTTGCATTAAAAAATGCTGCAATAATCATAATACTAAGATAATACAGGGTTTGTATAGCGCCAACATATTACGCAGCGTTTTACAATAAATAGGGGTGCAAATGTCAGACAGATACAGTCAGTGACACAGGAGGAGGGGAGGACCCTGCCCCGAAGAGCTTACAATCTAGGAAAGAATTGCAGCCTATACAGGACGTCTTCACTTCTTCAGGAGGTTCCATATAAGCAGTCAGCTGGGTCATTGTTTAAAGGGAACCTTTTGCTTTGCTCTGCAATGCTCTTTAAAAAGTGTCAGTGCAAAGAAAAGGGAGCTGCCATTGCTTGGAATATTTAGTCTGTGAGTTGCCATCATTTATCCACCATCACCACTTAGTAAATCACTGACCTGGAACAAATATGCAAAGTCACTGCACTTCCTGTCCACGTGCTTGTTCCAGATCAGTGTCTGCACGGGTCATGCTGCAAGGATAACGGTGACCGGCCCTGGAGCACCTAAATATTTTTCGAGGATTTATATAGCGCCAGCATATTACACAGCGCTGTACAAATAAATAAGGGTTGCAAATGACAGACAGATACAGTGACACGAGGAGGGGAGGACCCTGCTCCGAAGAGCTTACAATCTAGGAGGTGGGGGATATGATAACCGTTGCTTTTATCATATTCTGTAGCCTTGGCTAGGTAAGACATTAAATCTTCCCTCACGTGGAAAGTACACCGAGAGACCGCAATGCCAACCTGAATCCTGAGAATGTAGAGGCGCCTCCGGCACTGCAGGTATGGGGGAACATGTGACCTGAGCAATGTCATGTGAACGAGGGAATGACGTATGTTTGACACCATGCAGGGAAGGATCGATGGTTCCTTACAAAGACTTCTGAATGGGCTAATGTATCTTATTAAGCTTTATTAGTATAATTTCTATGTTCTCTGCACATTGGAGGTGAATTATTATATAATTGCAGGTGCCGCACAATGATTGTGTTTTTTTCCCCTCTTCTCTTAGCATATTCACCAGTCAGCTCTGACTGATTGATAACAATACAGCCGACAATTGTCTTCTTATTTTATCCTCTGATTAGCGGCGGCCAAAAAAGATAATAACACATTTTATCAGGAGAATCTGCAAAGGTGGAAAAAAGTTGTGTAAATAAGGATCAGCAGATTGCATCATGATTTACCTTGAGGAAAACGTTGGAATAATAACCAGGTTGGACGCTGCGAGTGGTCTGCAATCTAGCAGATCTTGGACTCCGGACTCGCAGATAATATAAATCTTCTCGGCTGTGTGTAGCAGATTTGTGTTTGCTCTCAATAATCCCTTGAGGTGGAGGGAGTGTCATCAGCGATGAGAAAATGTCAATCTGCCGCTTTATATGAATGAAACCAAACAGAACCAGTTTTCTGAGCAAAGGTGACATCCCACGCTTCATTTCTGTCCTCTCCCTCTGCGGGCGGCCTGTTTACCTGCTGAGATCACTTATTCACCTTGTTTAGAGGGTGAGGAGCAGCATATCGCACTCATGGCACGGTTATGCCCAATGTCACCTTTGTGGCCGGCTCTATTTACCCTCCTGCCCTGACAGGGGTTAGCGAATCCGAACTCGTCATTAGATTGCGAGCTCCTTTGAGGGACAGCTAGTGACATGACTATTCACATTCTACATTGCTGCGTAATATGTGGGCGCCATATAAATACTGCATAATAATAATAATGAGAGCCGTACATATTGTGCAGCACTGTACAATAAATAGGGGTTGCAAATGACAGAAAGATACAGACAGTGACACAGGAGGAGGAGAGGACCCGAAGAGGTGGGGAAGCAGCATACAACATTTTATTCTTCCTTTTGCCAAAAATAGAAACATTTTGGCTGTTTGTGGATCTTCCAGAACATTTCAGAATATAATTCTGCAAAAGCAGCCTGGACAGCTTGTGTTTTAGCCAGAAGCAAAGGCACCACTTACCTGTCACCCCCACATCGGGCAACACCAGCCCCCCTCAGGACACAGAGCTAAAATAATTGCAAAGTAGAAGCCGTGTGCTCAGGACACGAGACAATATAAATATATTCAGAAGCTGAGCTACAGGACAACAGAATGCTTTCTAATCTAAAAAAAAAAACATTTAATACTTAATTATATAAAAACTTGCTTACCCGTCTCCTTCTGTCTCCTGAACCCTAACTATTCACCCACTATTCCATATCCCCACCTCTTAGATTGTAAGCTCTTCGGGTCAGGGTCCTCTCCTCTTCCTGTGTCTCTGTCTGTATCTGTCTGTCATTTGCAACCCCTATTTAATGTACAGCGCTGCGTTATATGTTGCTGCTATTTTATTCCTGTTTAATAAGAATATATGCTGTCTCATTAATGCAACGGTATGCAGTGCATATAACTTATAGGTGGAATTTCTGCAGGACGATGGCTTTGCAGCGCTGGGTCCCAGGTTCAAACCCCGGCCAGGACACTATCTGCATGGAGTTTGCAGGTTCTCCCCGTGTTTGTGCGGGTTTCCTCCGGGTATTCCGGTTTCCTCCCACATTCTAAAAGCATGCAGTTATTGTGATTGGCTGGCTTCCCCCCAATATTGACCTTAGACTGTTATAAAGACATATGACTGGGGTAGGGACATTTTTTTCACAGGTTGTGAGCTCCTTTGAGGGACAGCTAGTGACATGACTATGGACTTTGTACAGTGCTGCGTAATATGTCAGTGCTATATAAATACAGCTTAATAATAATATGCAATGTATAAAATTAATAGGTGGACTGTGTAGCATCATACATGATCCTCTATGGACAGGAAGCTTAGGCTGTGGGGCAGACGTGGCCTTCCTTTTGTAGTGTTACTATATATTGCCGGCTAGGTTAACCTGGGATGGGCTCTGGGGCTGGAAGGCGTTTCCTCAGTCTCTCCGAATAGCCTGAACATCAAAGCAGACAGGAAGCAGCGAGCTCTCCCCCCTCCATTGTCTCTGCACAGCAGCCATATATCACGTGGACTACAGGCCTAATTCTCACCATGTGCAGGAGATTACCAGGGAGGGCTCTGCCAGTGGTCTTCTGATATTTGGGGGGGGTCACATGACCTTGTGTCATGACCCCGCACTCACCACTTTTCCTGCTCTTTTGCATTCCACGTATTCCGGTTTGTGCTGTTCTACCATGCTGTCACCAGTTTCTACCTATAAATACTTTTTATAAGCTTGGCACTGATTCATCTTCCAGAAATAGCAGCGTGTGTGATGTCATTGTCTCTGCTTACAAGAGAAAATCATAGCCACCTAAAGGAAGGGGGCGCTACTGCAAGGGGTCAGGTGTGATTGGGGGAAAGGCTGTGTGAATGTTACTGGAGGGGTCTTTAGTTTTCCTCTGTTAAAGTGTGACTGCCAGTGAAACAGAACAGATCTCTGGCTCTTCTGTGATCAATGTGACTGAACCAATCTCTTTATTATTAATAATAAAAACAGGATTTTTATAGTGCCAACATATAACGCAGCGCTGTACATTAAATAGGGGCTGCAAATGACAGAGAGATACAGACAGTGACACAGGAGGGGGAGAGGACCCTGACCCTTAGGTATCTCTTTTTTCCCCCCTCTTATTATTGATGTGACAGAACCAATCTCTATTATTATTACACAGTATTTATATAGCACTAACATAATACGCAGTGCTGTACAAAGTGTATAGTGAGGTCACTAACTGTCCCTCAAAGGAGCTCACAATCTAATGTCCCTGCCATAGTCATATGTCTGTAATACAGTGTAAGGGCAATTTGGGGGGAAGCCAATGTGGGAGGAAACCGGAGTCCCCGGAGGAAATCCACGCAAACACGGGGAGAACCTGCAACCTCCATGCAGATTGTGTTCTGGATGAAAGCACAGCGCTGCTAACCACTGAGCCACCATGCTGCCCCTATATCCCCCCATTGATTGTTGCAGTAATATATCAGATCTCTGGGTCTTCCTGTTATGAAATCATTGGATTCTTCCTCTATTCAAACCTGCAAGTATAAAAAAAATATTTTAATTTAATTTAATTTACCCCCTAAATCCTGTTATGCACTGACAACACACAATATAGCGGTGTCAGCCCTAACTTGTTTTCTCATACCACCTCTTAGATTGTAAGCTCTTCAGGGCAGGGTCCTCTCCTTCTGTGTCACTGCCTGTATCTGTCTGTTATTTGCCAATGTACAGCGCTGTGTAATATGTTGGAGATATATAAATCCTGTTTATTATTATTAATCAGTTTTCTCCCCAGCCCCCTTTAGCTGGGCGAACCACCTGGTACTTTTCAGTAACCAGACAGCAGTTTTTGGGTGGATATGAAAGTGTTGGGTTACAATACAGGGGCTGACACCCTCCTACAATTTCTTCCTACCCGGCTCAAAAACATTTCCGGGTTTAGCACGGTGGTCGTTCTCGCGTCACCAGAGGGGTTATGTTACTATCCCTGGATCCTCTCAAGTGTTCAACCTAGAATTCTTTTAAAGCTGGGTGGGAAGAAGCTGTAGGCGGGTGGTGGCCTCTTTTCTCAAAAACAGCCCGGGCAGTTACTGAAAAGCGCTGGGTGGTGCGCCCAGCTAAAAGAGTCTGGAGAGATCACTGCTCTCTGATCCAGCATTTTCCCCGTGTGACAGATCACGGAATTGTGTCCGTGTGATATACTCACCATTCTCACCGCCCTTTTCTTCTCCTGGTTCCAGAGCAGCCGTCTTATTTTAGGATGATGATTTGTCATGCCGTTCATGGGAACATTCTTCTCAGATCTTCTCGGCTCGGTTCAGACAATTCTAAGTGCCTGTCATGATTTCTCCTGTTTTCTAATTTGTCTGCAGTAAAATCACATCTTCCTCGATTGCTACAGGCGAAGTGTTGGACAAATTAATCAGATTGGCTGATATTTTATTAATGAAGTGTTCTATTTTTGAGGTTGGGTTAAATATCTGCTGTAACGACTCTGGCTAAGTGGGAGCTGCTCTTTCCGCCATCACTGACTATTTCTCTTCTTTTTTTATTATTTTTATTATTATTGACCACCAACAGCACTGTACAATAAATAGGGGTTGAAAATGACAGACGGACCCTGCCCCGAAGAGCTTACAATCTAAGGGGGGGGAGTAGCACACAATAGGAGAGGGATATGGAATGGTGGGGGATTAGGAGACGGGTGGGTGAGGTTGAAGCATTGGGTTTTGGGTTGGCTTACTACTGACTTCCTCACTCATAACCTCATCACACCCACGGCTCCAAGACTTGCCCCGACTCTCTGGAATGGTCTTCCTCTTTGGTTTGCTTCTACTTTCTACAGAGCCCTAAAAACCCAACGCTTCAACCTAGCGGTCATCAAGCAAAGATCCTACTGTGCCCATTATCAGGGGCTGCAACCATCCCTGTGCCAAGTTCCTTGTGCTGTACCCATTGTAAGGGGTTTTTATTCACCTCCTGTGACCGTTATGAAGGGGAATTCCCACCATCCCTGCTTTTTTTTAGTTAACATGCCGTGTGTGTGGGGGTTGTAAAATAACTGAAGTTCTTACCACTGTCGGGTCCATCGGGTAACGTGAGGGAGTTCTTAGCTGCCCGTACAGTGTGCTGGGTCCGGTTTCTTTACACAGAGGCCCGCACTCTCATCTTACAGGGTGATCCCGAGTGCCGTCACTTAGTGCTGACCTTTCCTAGCAGGGTGATCCTAATGGACGATGGGGTGATAGGTGTACAGCGGATCACTCTGTATTCTCATTTTATAGAATGGCCTATATAGAAATGTCAGATCTGGTATATCGATTGTGTGCTGGGTTCTTCACCTGTATGTGTCATGTGTGTAACCTTAAACCAATCACATTTAACCCTGACTCTGAATGAGTTTAGGATCTGATCTCTCTACCCTGGTCAGAAAAGCAGGTCATGGGGTCAGCTGAGGGACATTGGGGTCAGAAAATGTGGTCCTGGGGTCAGCAGAAGCACATGGGGGTCAGTAAAGGTTAGATGTGGTCTTGGGGTCAGCAGCAGCACATGGGGGTCAGTAAAGGTGGTCTTAGGGTCAGCTGAGGGACATTGGGGTCTTTAAAGGTGGTCTTGGGGTCAGCTGAGGGACATTGGGGTCAGTTAAGGTGGTCTTAGGGTCAGTAGAAGCACATTGGGGGTCAGTAAAGGTGGTGTTAGGGACAGCTGAGGCACAAGGGGGTCAGTAAAGGTGGTCTTGGTTTCCCTTGCAAGGTTTAAAGGCAGTACCCTATTGCTGCAAGGCTGCAATGCAGAGAACTTACCCATTCTCCACTGGAGGATTATCTGCCCCTGCCAGCAGCTATTGTGAGTTTAAAGCCTATGTGTGGCTGCATTAGTCTTTCCTTTACTTTAACAGAGATGGCCCAGGGAATAAAGCTTTCCTTACCTTGCTCAGTTTCTGCAGATATAAAGCATGTTATCTCCTCCTGTGCAGCTTTATAGCTGTTCTGTTAAATGTGAGGTCTTCCTAAATGTGATTTTTATGCTATGTGTTCTGAAGGTCGTGTTCATCAAGTCTCTGAAATGTTCAGTGAACTGCACATTGTGAGAAGTAAACATGGCGTTTAATAGTCTGGGATGGGTGCCAGCTAATTGGCTGCCTGAAGAATGCGTACAGCGTGTTTCAGTGCTCCACCTGTTGCTGTGCTGCCTAGCCACCCGAATGCAATTATTACACAGCAATGCCACACCTGGCATCCCACATTTTACGCTGGCACTCAGAGGTGAATGATGGGTTCAGATTCC
>NC_092858.1:176196035-176202627 GCF_032062135.1 Pyxicephalus adspersus
TGCCCTCGGGTCCCCGCCACGCATCCCTGCCCTCGGGTCCCCGCCACGCATCCCTGCCCTCGGGTCCCCGCCACGCATCCCTGCCCTCGGGTCCCTGCTACTCATCCCAGCCCTCGGGTTCCCGACACCTTCAGAAATATTTTAGACCTGTAAAATAATATTTAAAAGACAAACAGGGTTTTTTTTTTATTTTATTTTATTTTTTTTACTACAAAGCAATAAACAAGTTTGGAGCTGAAGCTGGAAAATGCCAATTTATGGTTAACATTTTTCAGCAAAATAAAAGGGCTAAATCGAAAAAAAAAAAGAAAGAATTGGGATGATTTAATTGTTCTCATTTACTTTGTCAAAAATGAATTATATTATTGCCCGGAGCATTAAAAAGTGGAAAATGTTGAAAGTTTGACCATTCAATGGGTCCGTTAATTTGCCTAAAACCTGGAGCCATATTGATCGTTGCATGCTGATTGAATATAACTTTCACCTCTTTGCGTGACATTTAGTAAAACATCTGAACCAGGAGCTGTCTGCTGGTTCATAAATTGCACTGACCTCTTCCTTAATTCTGTATTCACCTTTACTTAGTCATATCCTGCTAAGTAGCTACCATATTATAATATACAGTAATATTATATCGCCGAATGGTTTTGTGGTTTGGTTTGGCACTTCTGTACATAGACAATAAATTTGTGTTTTTCTTTTCATGCAGAACCGAGAGCTGCAAATAATGAGGAAGCTGGATCACTGCAATATAGTGAGACTTCGCTATTTCTTTTACTCAAGTGGAGAAAAGGTGAGTGTTTGATTAAGTTTTATTATTAAATATACATAATTGCAGAACTTTTATAGGACCGCTGACTTGGAAGGAGCTTAAACTTCTATGACAAACCCCGAGCCACACACACACCCGAAAAGAGCTTACACTTCAATGCTAGACCCCAATCTACAGATACTTGTTATAACAATTGTACATTAATTGTGCTATTGACACTGAGGGAGCCGATGCTCCAATGCCAAACCCCAACCCACACACACACATCGTGGTATCCTTGTATAAACCCTAAGCCACTAGCAATAAAGGAGTTTACTCACCAGTATCAGACCCCTACCCATACACACACGCTTGTTGTAAAACTTGTACTGTAGCTTGTGCCACTGACATTAAAGCAGCCTACACTTCAATGCCAGACCCCAACCTGACACACACATCATGGTATCCTTGTATAAACCTTTAGCCACTAGCAATAAAGGAGTTTACTCACCAGTACCAGACCCCAACCCACACACAGTTGTTGCTACCGGTGTACAAACCTTGAGTCACTGGCAATAAAGTTGATTACATACCTGTACCAGACTCCAACTCGCACATATTTGTTGGTACCCTTATATAAATCCTAAGCCTCTGGCATTAAAGAGTTTACAAATCAGTAGCAGTGCCCGATCCACGGATGCTTGTTGGGACAACTGTATATTTTTTGGACCACTGGCAATAAAGGAGCTTAAACTCCAACTCCAGACCCCAATCCACTCACCCACGCTTATTAGGACCATTGTATATACCCTTTGTTAGACTCTAACCTACACATTGGTCAGTTTGTAAACCCATTGGTAAGCATTCAGTTTTTCAGTGATTTCAGAATGCAGGCAGTTGTGACACAAGGTTGTGGTGCTAACCACTGAGCTTTGTATTGGGTTACTATGAGCCTACCCTAATGTATGTGACGCTCCCACAATGCTCCATGCTGTGTTCTTCTCTGAAATGTAAAGTTAGAGACTGGACCCGTTAGTTTGGGAGGTGGGGGAAGCACTCTAAAATTGGCAGCCCTTTATAAGGTGTTATAGTCCCTATGCATATACGCCCAAAGCCAGACAAAGTACCGATATCTATTGGTAAGTCTGACGCTTGTCCCCTCCCTTTCCTGACAATGCTATTGGCTAATGAAGCAGCTCATCATAGTGTTTAATATATAAGTATATGCAAGTTTATATTAAGGAATTCACAGATAATTGTTTTTGCAATAGCTGTGAAAAGAACAAGTTGAGGAGAAACAACTTCCTATGGGAAGGGAATTTTATGGCAGTTATAGCAGTATTGTAATAGTAAATTCAATAATGGAATAAAGATCAGACAATATTCTTTTATTAGTCTCAGTGTGTTTTTGCCTTCCCACAGCAAATCTGGTGGGAAATGGGGATCAATGGGATCTACCAATAATAAGAGGGAGCTTTTAGTAGCCGGACCAGCCGACTCACTGAGCCGGTGCAAGTGCACAGGTAATAGCAGCAGGTCTAAACCTGAAAAGCCCTCCATGGCTAACCTAACCAGGACCGGGGGAACCCCCAATGAAGTTCTGAAGTCCTAGGCTAGCCCTATAACACCCAGTCCAGAAGTGTTAGGGTAGAAAAGCAAAATGCTGCAAATCAGAAGGGTGAACCCTTTCAGTAGTGCAGAGATAAATCTTGTCTGAACAAAAGAGTGCAAGAAGTATCGTGAGAATAATCATCAACAGAGCTAAAGATTTGTTACTAGCAAAGGGACGCAGGTAGTGGACGGGACTGCACCCCGGACTGGTCTACAGCTGTTGTTAAATGCACACAGCACTGATCATATAGTAATTGGGGGGACGGTTTGCCTCCCTCAGGATTTGAGGTGAACAGATAATTTCTTCGTTCAAGCTAATGTTCTATGCATCAGCTTCTATGAAGGTAGGGGTATCACCAACACCTGGCACTTACCTGTCCTGTCCTCTCACCATTGACAACACTTCAGCATGTAGATGGTTCCCCACTGATCGCTGTAGTTCCTCTGGCAGCTCCTCACTGCTTTGTCTTGTAGTGATGTTGGGGTCAGCAGATGGAACCACACAATGGGGACCAAACATCATACATTTCCCTAACTCTGTGTTCTCCCTGACACTTTTCAGTAACCACCCGGCTCTTTTTGGGTGGTTACTGAAGCGTTTGGTCACAATACAGGGGCTGCCACCCGCCTACAATTTGTTCCCACACATCAGAGTTGAACACTGCTAACTGTTGGTTAATAAAGCTTCAAGAGAGCAAAAACAGTGGAAACAGCAACGCAGGTAAGTATTAAAGCGCACATAAACGCAGAATTTTCACTTTACATAAAAGGGTAGACAACTATTTTGTGCCAAGTAAAAAAAAAAAAAAGGTGCAGCACCACCGCCCTTCAATTGTCGATCACCCAGGGGATCGAGAATGAATGGGAGCGCAAAGCTTCAAGGGATACCTACGTCAGGCATACCCGAGAAGGAGCCTTTTTGCACGGAGGGAAAAATATACCGCATGTGCAGTAGGATCGGCAATTTTTTCCCGCCCATTTTACATCACCCAATCTCGCGCCTGGGTTGGGTGACGTAGGAAGAAGAACAGGAAGCAGAAGAGGAGATGGCGGCGCCCAGAGCGCCGGCTCCGGGACATAGCAGGACCCCATGCAGGACACCCCCGGAAGGATCGGAATGCCCTGGGGGATTGAAGGTAAGTGTATTTTTTTTTTTTTTTTTGAGTTTAGTTCCTCTTCAAGCGTTCCCTATGCTATGGGTTGACTTACCCCCAGAGGTTGCTGGAGGTTTATTGAGTTTGTGACTATCAGGTCAGTTGAGGTGACACCAATGATCTTTTTGGCTATCTGTAAGGGTGACATTCTTCCCAATGGCCAGCAATGTAAGAGGAATTCTTCCCACTGACCATCATACTAATATACTGTGAGCTGAGGCTATAGGAATTATAGAAGGGGCTCCCTGAAGACCTGAATATTAATTCAATGGTTCCCCTCAATGTTAGTAAGATTGATAAAGGCAGCAATAGGATTGTCACATGTCTAGAAATTTAACCCAGGTGCTTCTTTGGTGTTTTTGTCAGATCCTTTATCCTTGATCCTTTATACTATTCAAAACATGTGCTGCGGGTCAGCTTGCTTTCCATGCAGCGTACGGTCTTGGACATGAACGCGTAGCGGGGCCCTGTCACACATTGCGGTTAAACACATGTGTTTTTAATACATTTTTGTGGACTTTTTCATACTTTGTGTTTTAGATGTGGATTGTATTTTTTTGTTGGCATTCTTTGTATGTTTTTTTTTTTTTCAGAAGGAATAAAACTTCCTGCAGCAGAGTTTGTTAAAGAATTGACCAAATACATTCCAGGTACAATAAAACACACAGCGCACAAAATCTTACGCTTAATTTTCTGCAGGCTGGAGCTCATCCTAAATTGTCAGCCTTTGCTCACCCTTTGTTTTATTGCGCCTGGAGTGTATTTAAAGGGAAAGGTAATTTGGGCTTTAACACATGCCAAGCACATGACTTGTACATGTAGTGCTACCCATCCTTATGACAGATGGGGTTTTATTTTATAATTTTTTATTATAATTTTATTAATTATAGATTTATTTTTGTATTCTGTGCCCCAAACTGCATTGGTGAGACATGCAATCATGGCAACCGTTAGCAATACAGGACAGTACACGAGTTCATTAATGATGATGAGCCGTCCTGTTCTCCTGCACAACTCCCTGCTGCTATCGCCTGCTGCTTTTGCTCTTCTCCCTCCTCTCTGTAGGATCTGGGCTTGGTGGATTGGCCGCTTCCAGTGCCTTTGAAGTCACATGACTCCAATTAAATGCATTTTGAGTGGTGGGGTTAACTCTTTCCCCTCCCGGGCACCGCCGTGTGATTTGCTCAATGCCTGTCACTCTCCTGCAGCCAGCACATATTTTCTGTGTGTATTTTTGTTCTTTCCAGTCACTGCACAACCAAAAATATCCCATGAGCGGAGGCTGTGACTGCTGCAGGGGGCGACGTGGGGGTTTCTAGGAATTGTAGGAAGTGCCCTGCTCAGGGACAAATGTCTTTCTGATGAAAGCAGATGCAGTGCCCTGCACTGGATAACAAACTGGGTAGCTGTAAAGCCAGCTTACTTGGCTTTTCTGCTTCAAATAATTGATTTTATTTCATAGGAAATATTTTTTCTGTAAAGATTTTGGACAGATGAAAACTCTCGCTCTTCACATTGCCACCACTGACTATGCAATTTCACCGACAATCAGCAGGGTGCTCTGTGTAAGGCTGCGTACACATGTGCAATAATTATCGTTGGAAACGAACCACTAATGATGGTACAATGATGCCGACGAATGAGGATTGTCGCTGGAAACAAACGACCGCCCCGGCAGATATGATTGAGCGATGATTGTTCACTGTCTATTGTGTGTACGGTCGTTCAGTGATCGTGGCTGGTTCTGCAGTACACTTTCTCCTTTACTTGTCACTTCCTGCAACGTACAAACGATCGTATCTCACGTGTGTACTCCATTGGTTGAATATATTTGAAGGGTCGTATTGTTAGAACATGTGCACAATACGATTGTTCAAAATAATCATGCATAATCGTTAGTCGTTCGTTTTCTAATGATGATTATTGCATGTGTGTACCTAGCTTAAAAGAGCTCTCAAAACCCATCTTTTCAACCTTACCTACTCGTCTTTTTCCGATTCCTAAACCCTCACTACTTCCTACCACCCACCTCTTAAATTGTAAGCTCTTCTGGGGAGGGTTCTCTTCTCCTCCTGTGTCACTGTCTGTGTCTATCTGTCATTTGCAACCCCTATTTAATGTAAAGAGCTGCATAATATGTTGACGCTATATAAATCCTGTTTATTATTAATAATAATGATGGGGAAGACAAGTGATCTGTCACATGCTTTCCATACTGGAATTGGTATTATGCAAAAGCTTCAATAATCCTTATGAGAGGCAATGGTAAAGGAGAGTATGGGCATCGGAGAATGCCAGGGGTAGGCAATAGGTGGGTATTGAAGTATTTTTAAGATTGCTTCAAGCTTTGTTCCCACAATATTCCTCAAATATTGTCATCTTAGTGTTCCTGACCTCATGTGATTCACCAGCATTCATTTTTTCTCCCATCTCTTGCAGAAAGATGAGGTATATCTAAACCTGGTGCTGGATTATGTCCCCGAAACGGTGTACAGAGTGGCCAGACATTACAGCCGGGCCAAACAGGCCCTTCCCATGATTTACGTGAAAGTAAGTGTCTATATGCGGAGTTGTGTCTGTGCTGATGTTTTATAGAAAGCAACTTAAAGAGGACCTGTAATGATAAAGCTGAGACCAGGAAAAAGAAAGCAGATGGCAAAGAACCAGTCTGTAAACTGTATAGCATGAAAAATTCACACACACGGAGCAGTTATGATTTTGCTGCTTGTTGCACGTTTATAGGGAGATGATCAGGTTGGTCTCATGCGCTTATTGTTGCCTTTGGATTGTTACACCGGTGTAATGCTGTTAATTAGAGCTTATCGCTTTTTCTTGCAGTTGTACATGTATCAGCTGTTCCGCAGTTTAGCCTATATCCATTCCTTTGGGATTTGCCACCGGGACATCAAACCACAAAACCTGCTGCTGGACCCTGAGACGGCTGTCCTAAAACTTTGCGACTTTGGCAGGTGAGTGGACATGTCGTGTGATTGTCATCAATAGGACATTGTGTTATTGGAGAGAGTGCAGAGAAGGACAACTAAACTAATAAAAGGAATGGAGGAGCTCCGCTATG
>NC_092858.1:176202699-176232956 GCF_032062135.1 Pyxicephalus adspersus
GATATATATATATATATATATATATATATATATATATATATATATATATATATATATATACACGGTCCATAAGAAGGAACTCTTTCTTTGTGTCTAGAGGTAAACCCTGTTGGAGAAAATTTTACCAGGTTTTTTTTTTCCTGTTTATATGTTTTATTTCCCTAGTGGCTGGATTTGATAGACTTATGTCTTTTTTCCCCCTGACTTATCTTACGTGCCCACTTTACTTATGTAAGGTAGTGTCATTGATGATCTCCTCTGGCACCAAGAATGTTCTGGTGACCAGTCGGTGTAATCATAGCATGAGCAAAGACTGCGTTACCGCTAGGGGAACAGAACGGTCACATTACATAGTGCCGTACAAAGTCCATAGTCATGTCACTAGCCGTCCCTTAAAGGGGCTCACAATCTAATGTCCCTACCATAGTCATATGTCATTAATACAGTCTAAGGTCAATTTTGGGGGAAAGCCAAAAAACCTAACTGCATGTTTTTGTAATTTGTAAGGAAACCGGAGTACCCGGAGGAAACCAATGCAAACACGTGGAGAACTTGCAAACTCCATGCAGTACACTGTTAAACCCTCCCTTGCACTCCATCTTTTGAAGTGATGCATTGTTGATTTGGTGTATAGATATACACACAATATACACACAAAGTATTTTATACCATAGCAGATTTTTAGAAGGTTTGCCGTGCACTTCTAAGGAACAGGCTGGAATGAGGGAGTAAGGTGAAGGCAGAATACTTTCTATATATAGAGGCTATTTGGGTATTTTCTTGTACGGGTTATCTTTTAAATTCATAGAAACAAATTGGTTGCAGTGAGCTGCAAGATTCTCACATTTAACCTTGTCCTATCAGTGGATTTGTAGATGGTCTCAGAGTGAAATGCACTGCACATGTGACTGCATCTTAACTGTATGAAACAATCAGGATTTCTACTGAACTTTTTTATTTTCTGTCTTGCAGTGCAAAGCAGCTGGTCCGTGGGGAACCCAATGTCTCATACATCTGCTCTCGGTACTATAGGGCTCCGGAGTTGATCTTTGGGGCCACTGATTATACCTCCAGCATAGGTAGGTACACTTTTCTTTGCCTCTTATTTGTGAAGCGGATGGAATAACTCTTTGTAAAACTTTGTTGGGGCAACATTAGCACTGCATTTCCAAAAGTGGGGGACTATAAATGAAAACAGCCATACCGATTCAGAAGGCCTTGCCTCCTGCAGAATGGTCACATGACTACGAAACATCTCTGAAAGTTTTGATTTATCCAAATCATAATATAGCTAGAAGGTTTCATCTCATTCAAATGGGCTTGTTCTAAAATGGATGCTCTTTCTGCCATTTATCTATTTAGATGGGGGCAAAATATTTTCAACATCACAGAAGCAGCTTAGTTGTTACTTCTACACAAGTCAGGAATTTAGAAATAAAAGCAGAGGGAGCAGCCATAATAGCTGCAGGATGATCCAAAAATTTCAGATATGGTCACTGGCCACAGCAGAGTCACAGATATGGCAGACGCTGGGCCCAGCAGGTGACATAGATATTGGTATTGGATTCACATAGATTGTTAGGATCAGTGTTAGCAGATGCCGACTCCTAAAAATACCTGCTGCATTCTAGTTTGGTCTGACTGTCTTCTAAACTCTGCAGACTTTCCATGCCGCCTGCTGACTCTGGTATATTCTTTAAATAATAAAGGAGAATATAAGCGGGCTGTCTAATATCTGAAGATGCGGCTGTACAAGGCCCATTGCTCAGGTCATTGATATGCATCGGGCGTTGCTCACACATCTGCATCTGCAGGGCTTACATCAATATTGAAGCCTGTGTAAGATTATGAAGTCTCATTTTGGAATTTTCAACACAAATCCTAAAGATAAAATATTAAAGCAAGATATCCTCTTCTAAAGCCATAGTTCAGGTTTCATGATGGGGTCATTTTCAGGTATGAGATTACTAATTCAGCAATGACTAATACCGGCCCTTACTCACCACTGATATCATTGCTGCTGTGTCCTCTTCTGAACTTTAGGAGGACTCCACTGCTGGACAGCCAAAAGCCAGTGTCTGTCATACACTTGTCCTGTAAATGGAGGAAGATGACTCAGGATCGAGGTGTTATGTGACCACAGGGTTAGGAGGGGGGTTTAATATTTGCCCAACGATTAGATTTCAATAAGTTGCACTGAGCACTATCATCTGGATGAAAGTCTTCTAGCAACTTGTTTAATGGAACTCCGCACTAACACAACAGTGGGTTTATTATTCACAAACTGGAACTGAAGTCTTCCCAAAGTTGAAATTAGAGCAAGCAAGCCTTGGAAAAAGCTCCAAACACCATGTGTATATCACATGTATATCACCTTTGTGTATCACCCATGTGTATTAGGGGCCTTCTTGTGTCTGTGTACACCAGATAGGACCAGCCTCCCTTCTAATGAGCCATTCTCTGAAATATTGCTGATCCCACACACCATATATCAATCACCTGGACAACTGCTGAATTGCTAATTGTCAGTGTGCATTCACTGCAATCTACCCGGGCCATTTACTGTGTGTGCAAGATTTATTTCCATGCCATTTATTGCATAATTAACCAGGAAGGATTATGGGTAGTGACCAGGGATCCCCAGTAATGTTCAGGGACAGATGTTCAGGTAGGAAGAGTTTCTGCTTGTAGCATCCAATTAAAGTTCAGCTACTATTCTAAAAGTACATCAGAAGGTGGGAGGGAAGAAGCTTATGGTGGGTGGTAGCCCTGTATTGTGACCCAGTTTTTCAGTAACTACCCTTAAACAGCCAGGGGGTTACTGAAAAGTGCCGGGCAGTTCGCCCAGCTAAAAGTGGCTGGAGAGACCCACGGTACAGGATGGCAGTTGAACCAGGAATTTATCTGCCATCTGACCGAAGAATAATTTTTTCTTCCGTCATCATCATCATTATAAATTATACTTCACTTAGGCCACATGGTCTCTCTTATTTGTATTGTATGTTTTTTTATTTTTTCTTCCAAAATTACCAGAACTCTCAACTATGGGAGCCGTCTTACCCCTCAGCTGATGATAGGGCAAATGTAGGAATATAGATTCATGTGTATAACTCACAGCACAGAAGGGAGAGAATCATTTTACATGATGTAACTAAACATTGATCTTTTCCTTTCTCTTCTTCAGATGTCTGGTCAGCGGGCTGTGTGTTGGCAGAGCTGCTCTTGGGTCAGCCAATCTTCCCCGGTGACAGCGGAGTGGACCAGCTGGTGGAGATCATTAAGGTAAGGGCACCTGTTACTGAAATATTTCCCCCTTGTAAGCCAGTGCCACTCTATAATCACGTCTGGTATGGGACCTGCAGACAGCCCTTGTCTGGTGGCAAGTCATAAAGGAGACTTTTCCCTAACCAGTGCCATTGTATTGGGCATCCTGTTGTAGAGCTACAATTTGCCTCGGGTTGCAGAGCTGCTGGCCACCCCAGTTCCGGTGCCAGTGCATGAGGGAGTCTGGGTATACAGCTGCAGATCCTATATCACCTGGTGCCAATCTATGATGAAATCTCTTATAAAGCTGCAGACTTATCTGGTGCCAATCAATACGATCTTGGTGTAAGGCTGCAGACTTATCAGGTGCCAGTCATTGAGATCTTGGTGTAAGGCTGCAGACTTATCAGGTGCCAGTCATTGAGATCTTGATCTAAAGCTGCAGACTACTTAGTGCCACGTGCCAGTTCTTTATATCTTTAGCTCCCATTCCTTTGTTGGATTTCTGCATGATGTCCAGTAAATAGATCCTTCATCTAGCTGGCCAGCCTGCATTTTCCATTCTTTCCTTTTTTAATGGAGAGAAGGATCCAATCATGAGCTGCCAGGATATAGAACAATGCCAGGCCAGGCAAATATCTCACTATAGTGGGTGATAACATCCGGGAACTCTTTAGGGTCAGGCCAGGCTGACCTACTATTAGGCGTTAAATAGATGTGCGGACAGTGTACACATTTTGGTTGTCATTTGCTGTGTATACAGCATTGCCTCCAGTGTTAGCTGTGTGTGTGACTATTACATGTGTACAATACACAGCATTGTGTGTTCATTCATTGTCTGGGTGTAGGTGGAGTGCCCTGAGCCGCATTGTGTGCCATGATAAGTGAGTTCTCATGCTGTGTAGATGACAGAGGTGTGTACACAAACCCGTACAGAGTGTACCCGGTGTAGCCGTACTGTGTAGTTTTGTGGACAGCACCAGCAATATTATGATAGCTCTGTGTTCTTGTACTCGCAGCAAAGGCGACCAATCTAAACACTGTCCTAGTTAAATAGCCAAAAAAACACACATGCAGTGCGTCTCTGCAAAACATGCACATCTACAGAGTTTTAACCCTTTACACACCCTGCAAGCTGATCTGTAAAACCATTTCGGTCACTCCGGGGTCCCTGATGTGGATTTCTTTTGGCTCTGCAGCACTCTGTGTGGGGATCAGCCTGTGTTTATGATAAGGACGTGCCCACTAGATGGCACCCGTCCTCGTTTTATGGACGCCTTGGGCTTTATATTTCCTTCATCTCACAAGATGGCCTCCAATACACACAAGATGTCAGGAGTCCATAAAATAGTTAAATAGACACCTAACTGAGCCATCTTTATAGGAGGATCTGTTCTGCCTCCATGAAATGGCACATTTAGGTTTTTAAACACCCCTCCTACAAGTAAAATGGTTATCAGGGCCCCTAATATTGCTGCTAGGCTATGCTGACCTTTTCATTTGCATTCATTTTTTGCCTGTAAAACATATATTCCACGGAAGACTCTAAAGCAGACCTGGGCTAATTGCTGAGTAGCTGGAAGGTGGCATTTCCTGCCAGCCAGCAAAGCATTCTGGTCCTCCGCAATTTGCAGAGCCGCATCCTGGCGCTGTCCTTGCAGCGGTGGTGCAGAGTAAAGGCTTTATACTGCCCTCTTGTGTCCATATTTGTAATTGCACTGCATCATTCTTCTCAATATTGAGCACCATAAAAGTGAGTTTGATCCTTATTTTCAAACCTGGATGCAGTTTCCAAAAAAATCCAAAATCACCCTTTGGGGAAAAAACAAAATAAAAAATTGATGTGTATCAATGTAGCATCTTAATTTTATGCAAAGTGCATAGATCTATTTACATCAGTTCTTTTTTACAAGATTTCATGGCTACATAAGCATGAATCAGGGAAGGCTTTGCTCCCACGCTGGGTTTTCCTCTGTTTTGCTTCAATGCTCCATTTTGCTTCAGGGTTGGAACAGACTTAAAGAGCCTCTTATTTCTTAGCTTGCAAATTCATATTTCGGGGAATACATACTGCCTTTTCCTTAGTATTTAAGGCTCAATTATTGTCATTGGAAATGATCTTTCATAATCATTTGCAATGACAAAAGACTGAAGGATGAACGAGCAAGTGCTGGATATTAAGCACCATTCTGTTCTATGGAGAGGGGAGGAGGGAGAATGAGCGAGCAGCACCCCGCTGCACTCTGCTCCCTTCACTCCTATTGCCGTTGTTCATTGTCTATCGTTAATAGAACCATCAGGACAGATCCATGAATGACAATGGACGACTCCTGTGCAAGACGAGCTCCACCATTGGTATAGTTGAGAATCCTCTTCCATGTGTACATAGCCTTACTCATATCCATCATTAAGATTATAATTTATTCCAATGCTTACAGCACACATGGACACAACTCTCATGATATGGATTCTTCACATCCTTCCAAACTGCCAAGGTGACAAGGAATGGTCCGGGATCATCAGTCAGACTAATACACAATATTTACAATAACAAGACTCAGAATTACTCCGGTTCCATAATATCCGGCCAACATATCTAGAAGTTGTGATTTCAGGTCTCTAGTTTTGTCTCTGATCACTCGGTGGCCAGTGTGCCGGGACTTGTACCCAGTGCAGCCCACCAGCCTAATATTACTGTCTGGGTATCTAAATCTTACCCCGGACATAAGATGTTAATGGCAAAGCACCACAATATTTTAAATCCATTGTATATCCAGCAAAATGCTTACAGCTATGTTCCATAAATCATTTCTGCATTTTTACCATCTAAAATAAAGGAAAAGTTGTCCTCATTTCTGTATCTGGATGATAAAAATGTGAATATTTTCTGTTTAAACTTTGTGGCCCGGACTTTAATGTTGGAAAGGTGCAGCTAAGATATGAAAAGATAAAATTCCCCTTGTGCGGCTGCTTTGGGTGAGGTCATCGTCTTGGTTTAGGTGTGGCTCATTGTGGTGTCACGTTTAATCCGTTCCCCTTGGCTGGCTCCGTGTTCTCTGTGCCGCGTCCTCTCTCCCACCGGAGACTGACTGACCCACTTTTTCCAAGCCATTGACCTTTTTCTGCCATCCTCATTGGAGGTTGTTTCCTGTGTATTCTGATCTGTTTTATAGCACAGGATCCGTTATCTGTACTGAGAGTTTGGCTATTATAGGCGATATTTTCATAAATTGTATAAAATGTTACATTTTAAAGGAGTATTAGATAAAAATATATTATTGATATTATTATTAATAAACAGGGTTTAAATAGTGCTAACATTATGCAGCGCTCTACATTAAATAGGGGTTGCAAATGACAGAAAGATACAGAGTGACACAGGAGAAGGAGAGGACCCTGCCCTGAAGAGCTTACAATCTAGGAGGTGGGGGAAGTATCACACAATAGGAGGGGGATATGGAATGGTGGGGGAGTAGTGAGGGTTCAGGAGACAGAGGAAGACGGGTAGCTGAGGGTGAAGCTTTGGGTTTTGAGGGCTTTTTTAAATGAGCAAGCCAAATAGGATGAGGAGACCATTCCAGAGAGTGGGGGCAGCTCTAGAAAAATCTTGGAGTCGTGCGTGTGATGAGGTTATGAGTAAGGAAGTGATTAGTAGGTCATTGGAGGGGCAAGGAGAGCGGCTAGGGGGGTCTTTTTCTATCAGGTCAGAAAGGTAAGTGGGACAAGAGCTGTGTTGGGATTTGAAGGCAAAACACAGGAGATGAAATTGATTCTAAGGTGAAATGAAAGCCAATGAAGAGAACTACAAAAAAAAAAAATTACTTTTAAGGCTCTCAGAGCCGCTCTTCTGTCTGCCTCTAAGCTACCTATACTGCAAGGCCTTTGATTGCAGCATCTTTATCCCTGGTCCTGTGCAAACAATGGAGAATAAGTGGGAGGTTGCACAGTCTGGCATGCCATATTTGCTATATAAATGAATAAAGTTGCTTTTGTACTAAGAATTTATACAATAAACCCAAATACCTCCTGTGTGAATGTCCTCACCGTTCCCCCAGATGAATGTGTAGTGTTTTGTGTCTGTAGGCTGAACCGGCCTTTATTATTCATTGTGAAACCACCTGCTTCACCTGCTTTACTGTTGGGCAGTTCTAGAATTTTTATGGCAGCGTTTCTTCATGAATCAATGTAACCCAGCTGTTCTTTGTTGCAGGTCCTGGGCACACCGACACGGGAACAGATCCGAGAAATGAACCCCAACTACACAGAATTCAAGTTCCCCCAGATTAAGGCACACCCCTGGACTAAGGTGAGAGCCGCACACACCATTTCCTGTCTGGTCTTTTCATACATATACCACATAAAATAAACTCTCCTTCCATGCATGCATATTGGAGGAGGTTTGCCCATTTCCCTTCTGAAGTCTGACTCCATACAACAGTGATAATTCTACTTTACATGCTTCGAATCAAAAAATGAATCGCAGCCTGCATTAGAATTCATCAATCTAGTAATGCCTTGCAGCTATTACCATATTGATCATTTCTCAATATAATGAGAGGAAACCTTGGGCCTTTTCAGCTAGCAGGGGACAATTTATTTTCCTAATTGGTTGGCGATCCCCCTTGTTACATCGTCATCCATTTTAATTTTATTGGAACTGCAATTTATCTAGTAAATGTGAAATGGGATCAGGCTACAGCCTTGATATCCCATTCTGTTATCCCAGTCATCAACAATGAAAGATGAATTCCCACATTGGCTGGTCTAGGCTAGGGCATATTGCTGTTTGCATTATAACATTGAACCTGTATTCATCCTTTGGCATGAAATATTATAAATGCCTCTGTGGAATGGATTGCAGGTCATAGAAGAACTGAAATAGAATAAATGGTGAAAGCCCTGCAGCACCTTCCTATCAGTGCTAATCACTGGGAAGAAATTGTAGGTGGGTGGTAAAGTGGTACTGTATTGTGACCTAACTCATCAGTAACCACCCAAAAACAGCTGGGTGGTTGCTGAAAAGTGTCGGACGGTATGCCCAGCTAACATTTGCATTAAACCCCTATTTATTATTAATAAACAGGATTTATATACCGCCAACATATTACGCAGCGCTGTACATTAAATAGGGATTGCAAATGACAGACTAATACAGACAGTGATATAAGAGGAGAGGACTTTGCCCTGAAGAGCTTACAATCTAGTAGATTTAATGTACAACGTTGCATAATATGTTGGCGCTAATAATAGATGCTAAGAACAGTATTACAGAAGACAGTCAGACCCAATCCCCACCCACCCCCGTATCTTCCTAAACATAAAATAGTTTTGGAGTTGCACTTTAATGCTCATGTTGTTCACACACTGCAGTCTCTTGTCACCCATCTCATCCACCCTGCGACAGGGGCTTGGCAGTCATCACACTTAGCTTCGTTTTCTCTCTTCTTTTTTTTATCTTTAAAGGGTTGTGTATTTTTGCAGGTTTTCAGAGCTCGTACGCCACCAGAGGCAATTGCGCTGTGCAGCCGGCTACTGGAATATACACCCACCGCCCGCCTCACCCCCTTGGACGCCTGCGCCCACTCCTTCTTCGATGAGCTCCGGGACCCCAACCCCAAGCTTCCCAATGGTCGTGACTTTCCTGCACTCTTCAACTTTACCACTCAAGGTAATGCCCCCTTGTTTGGAGCTGGATCAGGCCTTGGCAGCTTAGATGGCACAAGTGCCCAGAGGCAAGGATTTATCGAGACACAAGAGACTATGTAAGTGTCTTCTGTCTATGATTGTATCTGCCTGTCAGCTCTCTGCCCTGATGGTGTACCCCGAGCTGCTTTTTTACAGCTCAGTGTACAGTCTCAGCACAGCTCCAGGAAAAAGTAACTTCTGTGCAGATGGAAGTACTTCATCCAAACCAAGCCGATACATAGCAAAGACTCCAAACCTGAGGATACAAACACCGGCATTTTAGGGGAAAATCTGATCACTGAAACCGTTTTCCTTCTGATCAGTAATATCCATGTGCAGATATGCTGTGCACCTCTTCAGGACCCATATTGAGCCACATTTTTAGGTTTATTTCTGGTTTACAGCACCCTTTCATCAATAAAAATAAATATATACACTGGCTGCAATACTAACCTCTGGATTGTCCTCTGAAGACTCTGTTCTGCAATCTTTTATCTTTGGGTAATCCAATCCAGTCTTGTGACCTCCTGCTGCACCATAATTTATTGCAATTATCATATAAAATGATTGGTCTCTTTCTCTGTGTTTACTATCCAAAAAATTGAATTTCTAATAAACCTGTAAAAAAAAAAAAAAAAGCCATTGACATTGTTAGGAATTCTTTAGTAGATAATACAGTCGGAGTCTGCATAGCACAACTCAATAAGTGTATCAAGTGTATATACAGATTGACCCTGACCCACTTATAACATTCACTGCTCCATTCAAGCCTCCACAAAACTTCCCATTGGTTCTGGGTATGGCAGATCATGTGACCTCATCCGAACACATGAAGACCCCTGACACCAACCTCACACAGGGTTAGGATCCTGCTATCTATAAAGGAACAACGTTGGTCTAGCAAGGAAAAAGGAAATGTCCTGGTAGGCCTATGAGTTTCAAAACATATTCAGATTTCTCTAAATGGGCAAAATTACCGAATATCTTCAGCCTTTATTGACTGTTTTAGACTGACTTTGGACATGTGTGCATTGCTCCGATAATAGCAGGTAGGGAAATGTTTGCCTTTCCTTACATAACTCATCATCAGTGCATCAGGCTCCAACAGTAATGGCGGCACACCTGGTCCAGGTAGAGTATTGGAGCTTACAGGGTGCTAGACCTGGTGTGTGACCACTAAACAGCTAGCACTCTATTCTCTGAGGAGCTCCCATCCCTGGAAGTTTAGGGTACGTGAAAACTCTTTGTGGCCCACAAAACAAAATGGGATCGAGGCAAGGTAAATATAAGCAGCATAATGATAACCATTTAGGTTCTTCTTGGACAAAGCGCAGAATAAATGTTGTTGCTTACAAAGCTGGGACGGTGGCAACTGTTTATTTTGTGCAGTGTCCTTTAAATAAAATATTTTCCTTTTCAAACAGGTTGATGGAATTTCTATACATCTATATTTGACTTAAAGAACTAGCTATTGTCTTTTTAAAAGTGGTTTTCTTACTCTGGCTTTTTTCTTAACCTGCAGAACTGTCAAGCAACCCCTCGCTGTCATCTATACTCATCCCACCACATGCTCGAAACCAGGCCTCCGTGTCTACACCCACGAATGCCACAGCGACATCAGGTGAGGGGGATGCAGATGTGTCTGACCTTTGTGTATTAATATTATCCAGCACGCTGGCTCAGTGGTTAGCACTCCAACTTTTGCAGTACTGGGTCTCGGGTTTGAATCTCGGCCAGGACACTATCTGCATGGAGTTTGCAGATTCTCCCTGTGTTTGCGTGTGTTTCCTCCCACATTACAAAAACATGCAGTTGGGGTTTTGGCTTCCCTCCACAAAAATCACCTTACTATTAAAAACATTTGTCTATGGTAGGGACATTAGATTGTGAGCGCATTTGAGAAAAAGCTAGTGACATGAGTATGGACTTTGTACAATGCTGCGTTATATGTCGGCACTTTTTTAAATTCTGTATTTATACATAAATTACACAGCCCTAGTTGTCCCTCAAAGGGGCTCATAATCTAATGTCACTACCATATTCATATCTCAATATCAGTGTAATTTTATCAACAAGGTCAATTTTTAGGGTAAGCCAACTAACCTAACTGCATGTTTTTGGAATGTGGGAGGAAACCGGAGTACTCGGGGGGGAAACGCACACAAACACAGGGAGAACCTGCAAACTCCATGCAGATAGTGTGGTTCCAACCTGGGACCCAGCACTGAAAGGGCCAGAGAGCGAACCTCTGAGCCAACTATATATGCCATGATATGGTCTCTCATTTCCATGGCCATAAAAAATATATTATCCGTGTTGAAAGACTTGAAAAAGTTTTTGCTAGCTAATAAAGTGCTTTTGTAGAATATTAGCAGCATGGTAGATGACCTGGACATGTGTGTGAGTGGTGGTGACCTGGAAAAGAGTAATGTTGGACTGGCGTTAGTGTTTTGTAGTTCAAAGATTTTATTGAAAATTTGTAGAAATACATTAAGCAGTTATGTTATACATAATAAAAGGTATAACAAAGGCGTTAGTGTTTTGATTCCGCAGACAGGACCCAGAACATGTGCTATACTTTTGTGATTTCCTCTCTTGGCCATCCCTCTCATCCGATTTCCTTTTTTCTTCCAGATTCAAACGCTGGGGATCGCGGGCCGACCAACAATGCAGCGTCAGCATCAGCCTCCAACTCCTCCTGAGCCATTAGCAAAGCATGTTCTGCGCACGGGCGAGAAGGAAACGGGCAAAGTAGCAAGAGGGTGGGGAATAAGAGAGGGGGTGGAGCGCGCACACAGCACACCCCTTCCCTGGACTCTCCCGACAGACACTGGCCACATCTATCAAGGAAAAAATATATATATATATACATAACTGTAAAGACACGCCATCCTGTCAATTTTAGTGGTTCAGTTTTTTTTTATTATTATAATTATTATTATTATTTAACCTTGTAAAATATCTATAAATACAGGTTTTTTTTTTTTTTTTTTTTTTTTCAATTTTTTTTTTTTTTTTAACTCACTCCGTAGGAGTTTTCTGGGTGAGGGTGGACGGGGCTGCAACGCTGGTTCCCCCCTTTCCCAGACTATTGCTGGTCATCAGCGTTTTCTTAGCACCCGGCTTATGTGATTTAGAAGTCGCTGCCACACTTATACCTTTCGGATCTCCGTCAGTGGCTGGGTTTCTAGCAGGCACCGTCTCGTCAGAATTGATTATTGGAGTGCCTTATTGTGAAAGATCTGTGCACCCTTCTGCAATCTGTTCAACCTCAGACAATGTGGATCTGCCAATCTAGAGCATGCAAGGGGGTGGGGGGGGGATTGGGGGGCCAGAGCATTTTAGTGTTGCATGGCATTAGAAATTGTGTGATTTTTACCTGTGCAGCATTGCGTTTTTGGTGGCATGGGTTTGATCTCTTCAAGTCAGTGTTAAGCCTCCGGCTATCGCTGAGTCCCCATCATTCATCAGCATCCTTAGGCAGAATGGGTCCCGTAATCCCCCAAAGGGCCTATTTGTGTTTATATGCGTGAGGGGTCTGGTAAAGGTTATCCCGGGAACAGTTAAATTCTTCTTTCACCTTTCAGAAACCACCAGTGCCAAGTCTGCTTGTTAAAGGAGGTTCAGCCCTATAGCGACCTTGTCAGGCAAGAGTTTAACTTTATACTGGGAAACCTTTTTTTATTCTGTAAAGATTTAACTATGAAACAGACAACATTTACCTCACCCGCATAGGGTGACCACGGGCATTACTTCTGGGCCTGGCCAGTGCTGTGCTTTGCCCTATTGAAGCCAGGACCTTACAACTTCTGCCTGTTGCTGGTATTTTCCTGACCCGGGGCCTAATGATATGATGACACCATCAGGCAGCGGTGTAGAGCCCCCCTTTGTGTTATACGCGTGCGTATGCTAACACTTTATGGTGTCCAGTCCTGCGCTTATAAGCTACGTTGTGATTTTTTCCTCTTCTTACTAGTCCAGGTCTGCATTTGTTCCAGTCTACCTGCAATATGAAACTGCGCTTCTTGTTTTTATAATATATAGGTTACAATCATTTACAAATAAGTTACCAGGGGTGGGCCCCTCCAGCTCCAGAAAGCTTCTAGTGAAAGTGATCAAACTTTCTACATTAGTAAATGTCTGCTAAAAATGGCGACACATCTGGCAGCTTCTCTCAAACATCATGGCGGAGCCGACTTTGGATTGTATTGGTCAGAGCCTCCTAAATTCACAACTTAGCTCTTTAGTATTTACCCCAGAATTTTTTTCTGGGTATAAAGAACTGTAGCTGGGTGACGACCGCTGTATCGTGACTAAATTTTTTCAGTTAACACCAAAAAACAGCCGGGTGGTTACTGAAAAGTGCTGGGCGATGCGCCCAGCTAAAAGAGGCTAGGGAGATCACTGCTCTTGGCACCAGAATTCTGTCAGCACAACGCGGTCTCCATTTTGTACCCGAATATACGATTTTATGCTATCTGTCTATACAGCACCATGTTGCTGTAGTTTCCAACCTCTCGATGAAATCGTCAAACCGCAGCTGGTCGTTAAGTCTTTCACATGGTGGCTGGTCCTGTTATGTTTTACCTAAATATTTGTATCATTTTAGACACATGCGTCTGCAAAATGTTCGTTTGTTGTCATTTACAACTGTGCAATGGTTGGTAGGACATTGGTTAGTCTGTAGAAGGTTCTGGATATAAATCCATTCCTATCCAGCATTTCATGGGGGGTGTCTAGAATCCTCCAAAAACTGCAGCGACTTCCATTTTTTTGTTATGTCAGATTTGCAGCCTTCTGCCCTTGATGAAGCGAGCTATACCCAGTTCTTGACCAGTCCCATTACCCCCAGATCCCCAGCGGGTTCATAATAGCACACAGGGCAGGGTTGTAATTGGCGGGAAGGATGGGGCGCAGGCAGCGTTGTCCACGACAGATTTTAATACTTTTTTTTTTTCTGTGCAAAACAAAAAAATACAAATTGCAATAATTTTATTTTTTATTTAATTTTTTATTATTCTTTTCAAGTCTTACGTGGGTTGGAAAGGGATGTGACGGCGACGTGCTTCAGAATGTAGCTTTCAGCTGTGATCGACTCCTCCTATAGAATATATACATATATATATATTTTTTGCTTCGCCTGTAATATCGCTTTGTGTGTTTTCTGATGGACGGCTTGGCTGCCAACACAATTCAGCCAGGGAAAAAAAAACGCTCCATCAAAACTATGTGTAAAAACAAAAAAAGAAAAAAAAAAAAAGCCCCTTCTTGGTGAGGTCAGGTACTGATGGGGATTAGCCCCTTCTTGGTGAGGTCAGGTACTGATGGGGATTAGCCCCTTCTTGGTGAGGTCAGATACTGATGGGGATTAGCCCCCTATTGATGAGGTCAGGTACTGATAGTTATTTGCCCCCTGTTGGTGGGTGTGAGGTACTGATGACACTCGGGTTACTCCTCACTAAACCGGTGACCCCATGTCTTTATGGAGCTGGCTATATCCCAATATCCCCAGCATAGTCTAATTGTGAGGTATTCACATATATCAATTATCAGTCATACATGTACAATGCCTTTTCACGCAAACCTTTGTCACATTTCGCAGCTGCTCACAGCCCTGGACAGACAGAAAAGTGACGAGAAAATAAAAGATTCAGTAATCTCCCCAGAGACAAATTAGGAGCTGTGGGAGGAAATCTCGTATGATATTCATTTAAAATGAATGGCTGTATGAACGCTATTCACCCACCACCACCAGCTGAATCATTAATTTTAATGGATGAGATTTATTATTCCTACTTTGAAATCGGTCTCACAATTCCTGAAGAAGCAGATTCTGCGAAACGCGCCAAATTTGGGATTGCAAAGTTTTAGGAAAAGATGATTTCATTGAAGGGGGTAATTGAGAGAGATTTGATGTTGGCACCAATGCTGCTATGTCTGGCAGATTAATACTCATAGCAAATAGTTGTGAGAGGAGCTAATTAACCGAACGCTTTTTTTTGGGATGTTGTGACAAAAAGTTGCTAGTAAAGCCCAGACAAGCAGAAGGAGAATTTATAAACCACTGAACAGAGCCCTGACCTTACTGAACTCCTTTGGGGTGAATTGGAACCCCATTGGTATCGGAATGTCTAACAAGCTCCCTTAGCTTTGATGGTCCGGTGTCCACAGACTTCTGGTGAATAATGTTTGAGTGAATGAGAGACTTTGTAAATGATGATTGATTGGTGTGTTGCAGAGTGAAAGTTTGGATGTCTATGTGAATCTCGAGGTGTTTGCTGTATAAAAAAGTTGCTGAGAATGGACGGAAAACAAACAAACCTCGGTCTGAGTGAAAGTTTTGGGAGGTTTGATCCTCAAATGTTACAAATTCCACTTATTGTCTGTGCTCAATCTGCACTGGTGAATTCTTGATTGTGGGTCCCCCTACTAATTTATTGCAATTGCTGGTAATCACAAATGGTTAAAAATCCTGCTCTCTTCTGCTAAATTCACCAGTTTATTCACACAATTACTACAGTACTAAAACTGTTTGATCAAGTTACGCTGCTGGTGCACAGATTGTAATGAAAATAATAGAAACTAAAGTGCGTCAATATACAAAGGTCATTATCCGCTCCTTTGATGGTGATCTAACAGATGCTTTGCCATTAACAGAGCAGCTTGTGGATTCTTGTAGATTCATATTAGGGAATGCATATTCCCTCTGGGGTATGTTCAGACCCACAAAACGCTGAGATCTGTCATTTATAACCCCCCCCGTGATAAACATTCTGTTTGGTTTCAGGGCATCTAGCAATGGTGGATTAGGCCCGGTAAACACTCAAGGAACCGTTCCCGATTGTCTTGGGTAAAAAAATCTAGAATTAGCTTTATTTAATGTACAGAGCTGCATTATAAGCCGGCGCTATATAAATCCTGTTTAATAATAATAATTAGCATAGCTGTCCCCAGTGTCAGTGAAATGCGGTGCTGGGTCAGTGAATGTCAATGGCTATTACTTTTTATTGGGGAATATGTTCTCCTTTCTCTTGTCCTCTCTATAGAGCAGAGCTTTCTGTTCAGCATTTGTTTTATTGTCACTACAATCACAATTCTGTATAGCAAGATTATTATTATCCAGTATTTATATAGCACCAACATATGCAGTGCTGTACAAAGTCCATAGTCATGTGACAAGCTGTCTCACAATCTAATGTCCCTACCATAGCCATATGTCATTAATGTAGTCCAAGGTCAATTTTGAGGGGAAGCCAATTACCCTAACTGCATGTTTTTGGAATGTGGGAGGAAACCGGAGTACCGGGAGGAAACCCACACAGACACGGGGAGAACGTACAAACTCCATGCAGATAGAGTCCTGGCCGAGACTCCTGGGACCCAGCGCTGCAAAGGCCAGAGTGCTACCAACAAAGCCACCATGCTGCCCAGTTATTATTTATATACCCAGCTTTAGCCTTACTACACATGACAATCATCAATTCCTATTCAATATCAAATAAAATAATCTGAAGTCAGCAGCTGATCAGTTGCAGGTAACCGGTTTTTGAATTTCTGATCAGATGTGTTAGTAAATTTCCATTCATGTGTGCAAATAATCCGATCAGAATTCTGAAAACCTTATAACCAACAAAAATATGCAGAATAAAGTACACATATGCCAAGCACCAAAATGGCAGCTATATCAGAGATCGGTGTGCTTAATAACGAAGGAAAGATTATATAGACATTAACTGCATAGTATACACTACATATCAAATATATTGAATGTACACCATTGCATACCATATTCAAAGGCAGGGACAAAAACAGAGGAAGGGGCCACTATTTGGCACTATATATAACATTTCTGAATAAAGTTTAGAGTATAGGCTTCACTAACAAGTTAGTTTTCAAAAAAAAAAGGTCAACGTTAAAGAGCGGTTTCTGTCCACTGACATCAAGCTGTTACATCTAATTGTTAAGTTGCAGCTATCTTTGTATAGAAGACTAAACGCGTTTCGCCTAATCAGGCTTCCTCAGGGGCGTTTATTGGCTTGCTTTCTAGTGATAAAACTGTGCGTCGACACATGAAAGAAAATTAACTTAGTACAATATATTTATACTCAGTATGTTCATTTTATATCTTTTTGGGGTTGGCAACTTAATAGAAGTAATCTGAAGTAAAAAACATTATAGGTATACAACTCCTCCACCAACTAACATTACATTTACCTATACACAGGTCAGCTCACCTTTCTGTACTGATATGTGAGCGCCTTGTGCTCTATGACATGTACGATAGATATACATTGACTAGTCTGGTGATCATAGCTTTTCTGTGGCATTGCATTGTATCGGAGATGTGGAATTCATGAACTATGATGAAGATGGAATTTTATATGGATATTATATGGAATTCTGCAAACCTGAGTCATCCAAGAGCCGGGTCTGAACGAGGTTTGTGGTTCTGATAAGTGGGATCATATGTTGGATTCCTGGGTTTGAAGATCTCTGGCTGTGTTTGTGATTTCCACACTAACATGGGATCATCAGGTGGTTGGCGATTTACAGTATTCTGCATCAAAATGTGAACCTCTTTGGAGGCCTTTGGTGACCAAAATGGTTCCCGCAGTAACTTAAAGGGTCTATCTAATAATTATATTAGCTTAACCACAATAGGTTGAAAAAAGACAAATAATTTTTATTTTATACATTAAAAAACAAGTGAAAAATCACACAAATAATTGATAAAAACATCTTCCATGTGTAATATGGTGTCACATAGATAGAATCATAATTCAACGCTTTTCACAGGTATCCCCCGCTTCTTCAGAAAATGAATCTAGACCTAATAATACAATTGAGCTATATTCAATTTCACAAAATAATATTTTAGTAAATATCATTATTATAATTTATATATCCTACCAATTAGAAATATGAATACATAAACATCCTCACTCCAGGTGGATGTCTCCTCCAATAGATTACATGCGGGTCAAAAAGTCTCAGAACAGATGGATTGCAGCTTGAAGTAAGAGCTTGGCATTAATAACGCACCAGCCTCATCTGCCCCTCTAGCAAATCAATTCTTTCAAAGCACTTACTTATTATATATCTCCAGCACACTTACATAAAAATCTACCAACTTTGTTCATAGGAATCACTTGAAACTAGTTGTTTGAGATTACCATGCCCTTATATGCGTTTTTATCTGTAACTATAAATTATTACAGATCTCTTGAATAGATTATTTATTATAGGTTAGTAAGGTGAAGTTTACATTTAAATACAACATGTAAAATCTATTTATTGTACATATAGGGTGTTAAAATATTTTACTAATTAGCTATCACTTGCATGTTTCCAGGTGATACCGGATAATATATAATATAATGATATAATTCGAGATCCCAATTGTGCCGTTCTGAGACTTTTTGGCCCGCATGCAATCTATTGGAGGAGACATCCACCTGGAGTGAGGATGTTTATGTATTCCTATTCCTAATTGGTAGGATATATAAATTATATTAATGATATTTACTAAAATGATATTTTGTGAAATTTAATATAGCGCAATTGTTGTATTATTATTAGGTCTCGATACATTTCCTGAAGACGCGGGGGATACTTGTGAAACGCGTCGAATTATGATTCTATCTAACTATGTGAGACCATATTACACATGGAAGATGTTTCTATAAATTATTTGTGATTTTTTTAACTTGTTTTTTAAAGTATAAAAAAAAGTTTTTTTTGATTAACTTTTATAACAATATCCTCAAAAGTCCCTTCATTCAATTGTGATACAGAAAAAATTTATCTTTTTTGGATGTGGCACACATGTAAAATATTTTTCTGACCACTAGAGAGGATTCCAAAATATGAAAGAAGTCGAAGTTAATTTGATATACCCACTCAAGACAGAAACAAATCCCAGATATAAAACCCTATGGGCTTAGTTGGTCCGGAGGAAGGCAAAAAAAACCCTGGTACAATTTGCTTCAACAGGGGAAAAAAAATTCCTTCCTAGTCCCATGAGGCAATCGGATGTTCCCTGGATCAGCAGTCTCTGTTATCTTTACTTTAAATCCCTAATCCCCAGTTATATTCTGTGCTATCATCCAGCTTTTTCTTAACGCAATCTATAGTAGTTGCTGAAACTTCTTCCTGATGGAGCCAAATCCATATTTTCACAGACCTTACAGTGAAGAATCCCTTCCTTATCCGGAGCTTAAACTTCTTTTCCTCCAGACGCAAAGAGCGCCCCCTTGTGCCAAAAGTATTCCCTAAATATTTGATTCTCCTTAATTGCATTTTATAGCTAATATTCATCTGTATCTAGCTGGTAGAGAATGGCTGCTCTGTAATATTCCCCTTCATTAGCAGTCAAAAACTATGCAACTAGCAGCTCCAAGTGCAAAGCAAACTGCAATGATGTGGCAACTTTTAATTACACTTTTAATTTAGAGTAAGAACAGTTCTTGTAAATTGAGATTGTAGAAAGATGTGTAGCCGGCTCTTCCCATCACAACTCCCAAACACACAAACTATAAATGACATTTTACACCTCAGGGATGACCTGTGACCTAATGGCCATAAAACAGAAATATCAATGGGGGAAATCCCAAATATTATAATACCCGGAGTGCCCCTTCCCCAGGGCAGTGTGGGGGGGAAAGTTTGAGCCGATTGGTCTATAGTTTGTTATTAGGAGCGGCCTTGCACTTTGCCCCCGAAATGTGCAGCTCCCCCAGGTCAGGCCAACCAGTTCTTCGAGTCCTTCCAGTTCCGGGGAGCTCGGTGCAGCTTCTGTAGTTCTGGAAACGTTTTGGTCGTTGGCCTCATTGTGCCAATCGTTGCTTCTTTCCATTCCTTTAAAACAAAGACGGCCAGTTCTGTCCCACTCGTGGTTTTGTTTTACATGAAGTATAGAAAGGCTGAGAACATTGGGCAGTTATTAACATAATACAGAATTTAAATAGCACCAACATATTGCATAGCGCTGTACAATTAAATAGGGTGCTTTTTTCACTGTGGGGATTTACATTTCCTGTCCTGCTGACCCCAATAATGATTTCCTTTTACTAAGGACGGTTACAGAACCACTTCAAGAACAAATGTCAGGATTATATTTCATTTTCTTGTGTTGGTGACCCTTTAATTTATGATCCCGGTGGAACTGGAACTGGAACTGAAGGGATATCCTAAGAAGAACAGCAATGAGACCGAACAGACTGACTCCTGACTCTTATACATTTTATGTGGCTGGAAGTTTGTAGTCAGTCAGTCATTCAGTCAGTCAGTTTCTGTCAGTCTGTCAGTCAATCTCTGTCAGTCACTGTCTGTCTGTCAGTCAGTCAGTCAGTCTCTGTCTATCAGTCAGTCTCTGTCTGTCAGTCAGTCAGTCAGTCTCTGTCAGTCAGTCAGTCAGTGTCTGTCTGTCAGTCACTGTCTGTCCGTCTCTGTCAGTCAGTCAATCTCTGTCAGTCACTGTCTGTCAGTTTCTGTCTGTCAGTCAGTCTCTGTCAGTCACTGTCTGTCAGTTTCTGTCTGTCAGTCAGTCTGTCTCTGTCTGTCTGTCAGTCAGTCAGTCTCTGTCTGTCAGTCAGTCAGTCAGTCTCTGTCTGTCAGTCTCTGTCAGTCAGTCAGTCAGTCAATCTCTGTCAGTCACTGTCTGTCTGTCAGTCAGTCAGTCTCTGTCAGTCAGTCAGTCAGTCAGTGTCTGTCTGTCAGTCAGTCAGTCTCTGTCTGTCTGTCAGTCAGTCAGTCTCTGTCTGTCTGTCTGTCAGTCTCTGTCTGTCTGTCAGTCAGTCAGTCTCTCTCTGTCTGTCAGTCAGTCAGTCAGTCAGTGTCTGTCTGTCAGTCAGTCAGTCTCTGTCTGTCTGTCTGTCTGTCAGTCTCTGTCTGTCTGTCAGTCTCTGTCTGTCTGTCAGTCTCTGTCTGTCTGTCAGTCAGTCAGTCAGTCAGTCTCTGTCTGTCAGTCAGTCAGTCAGTCAGTGTCTGTCTGTCAGTCAGTCAGTCTCTGTCTGTCTGTCAGTCAGTCAGTCTCTGTCTGTCTGTCAGTCAGTCAGTCTCTGTCTGTCTGTCTTGTAGAAGGGCAAAGACAAAGTGCCTCCTCTTATTTTTTTTTTTTTACATGGGGTTTTCAAAATGCTAATTTTGGGTTGATGCTTCCAAAAAGGAGGAGGGGCTTCTGTGCCCCATTCTCCAATTAGCTGATAGGAGCACCAGTGACTGCAAATAAATATCTTACACTGATCAAAATGATTTTTATAATTACAAATGTAGGTTATAAAATATTTGAATGTTCTAAAGCATCCCTTGTCTTTTAGCATAAAGTGACAAAGTATTTCTATGTCAGAATAAATCTTCAGGAAACTCAGGGGAGGGGCTTCCAGTGACATCACATGGACATCATTTACTATAATACCAAATATGGAGCTGCAGCAATGAGGTCACAGGGAACCCCCAGAAGGCTCCTCCCCCAAGTTCCCTGTATGCTTCCAATCAATCTGTGAAGACTCCCTCCCTATAAATCTGCCAGCCGCTGTCTTTATGCTAAAAGTAAATGACTGCACACAAATGTTTCCCCCCAGCATGTGACCTGTACCAGCTGACCCCCCAATACCCTTCACACAGCAATACAACGTGTAAATCTTGTTTATTCCAGGCACCGACCTCCTCGTCAGCGTCCTGTGACACTCTCAGAGCACGTACACAATAAACAGTCCACATTCTCATCTGTAATTGTTCCCACAGTCTCCACTCCTCCTGCTGCAAAATCTCCTCCAGGAGACCGACCTTCCCCTCCATCCATTGTCACAATAAACACAAAGCACAGACACAACTGGTAACAAATTAAAAACTAAACATGCCATCATGGAGATATTCACCAACATGCAAGATACATTCACAGTCAGAGATGGGGGAGGGGGATTGAAGTGGTGATTGGTCCTGCATTCTGTGACATCAGAATTCCTGAGATTTGAACCACCGGCAAATGGAGGGATGTGTGACTAAAGGAGGAACTCCGGGGATAGCTGTGGTCCCTTGAGCACCTGATCCCTATAGGGTCCTTTTCTAGAATCTGCGCTCCTCCTGGGCGTGAACCATGCATGTTAATAGAGTAGCCAGCATCCTATGGGGCAATGTAGATTTTATCCATTGGTTTCTTATGGTGGACCCGGAGGACAGACGATCAGAAGGATTATGGTGAGGTAAGGCTGTGTTATTGTTATTTGGTGAATTCTCCTAGAGCTTTGCTTTATCACTCCGGCTGGAGAAATTTCTTGCATCGTAATGTTGCAGATGGGTTACTGAATCCTACAGAATGGACCGGATGGAACTCCGAATATTTTGCATTGTCCTGGAAATAGGAGATTCTTCCCGGACTGCCCATTGTCATTGCTTCTTGTAATGGAGAAACAACGTCTACACTAAGGCACGATTTATAAACATGGCGGCCTATACACCAGAATTCAAGTATTTGTCTAGGAAATAAATTCATCCGTGCTGAGCAAAATTGGGGGTTTTAGTCCCAATGAAATGGTGGCAACTAAATAGTTACAATGGGGTTTAAATGACTCCTAAAACAGACGCCTATGCCTATTGTGCCAAAAAGAACTCTCCTGACAGTGGATATTAGAAAACTGAGGGATCCGAACCCAAATACTGACCGAAACCTTGATCCCTACACTGACCCTAAACTTGGATCACAACTGTCATTACAGCACAGGCCCTAACTTTTATCATAGGGTGAATGTAACCTTTGTCCAAATACTGACCCCAAATCCAGACCCAACCTTTATCCTAACAGTGGCCCTAAACCCAAATCTCAACCACCATCCCAACACGGTTTCCCCAACTTTTATGCCAATGCTGACCCTAAACCTGCAACCCAACCTTCCTCCAAACACTCAAATACTGGCTTAACCTCCTTCCAAATAATGCCCCCAAACCCGGATCTCAACCACCATCCCAACACACTTACCCCAACCTTTATCCTATGCAGAATGTAATCCTAATTCTAACATTGACCCAAAACCTGGAACCCAACCATGATCCCACCACTGCCCCTAAATCTGGATCACATTCCCAACATCCCAGCACTGTGACCCAATCTTCATCTCAATTCTGACTTTAAACTTGGAGCTCAGCCCTCATCCCGGTACTGAGCCTAATCTTTATCCTACATGGAATGCTAAACTTTAGTCTAACACTGAGCCCAAACCTGGAACCCAACCTTGATCCCAATGCTGTTACCCCAACCTTTATTCTAATGCTGACCCTAAATCCAGGACCAAAACCACCTCAATTCTGACTTAAAACTTGGATCTCATCCCGGTACTGAGCCTAATCATCATCCTATGTGGAATGTAACCATTATTCTAAACTGACCTGGATCCTAACCTTGATCCCACAACTGACCCTAAACCTGGATCACAATCCCAATCCCATTATCCCAGCACTGTGACCCAAACCCAGAACCCAACCTGCAATGCTGACTGTAAACCCAGAATCCAACACTGGCCCAAACTTCATCCCAACATCAGCCTTCATCCCAGTACTGACCCGAGTATAACTTTTATTCTAGCACGGACCCTAAACCCCAATCCCAACTTTCACCTACACTGATCCTAACTCAGCAAAGTATGTCGCTATATCATTGCTGACCTTGTGATCATTGTTAGATAGCAAGCTATCATAAATTGCCACCTGGGCAGCCTGGTAAAATTTTAATAATTATTATTAATAATAAGCAGTACTTATATAGTGCCAACATATAACACAGCGCTGTACACAGTCCTTTCACTATCACTATATAAGGTGAAATTACAATTCACCTTTGGAAAATGCATCGATTAGGGTTACAGCAGCCAGGAGTGTTTGAAGCGTTGTGGATTCTATGGCTGGCCAAAGCACAATCGTTGCCAACCCGGTGAATGTCATCGTTTGCTATACTGAGCTTTTTCACGGAGATCAGTGAATATATTTCTCCCTGGCACTGGTTTCCATTAATATGGCCACCAACAGAAAACTGTACAGCATGTCTAAGAATAAAGAACAAACACACACCATTTCTTTAGTCGGCAGGCCTGGCAGCGACGCCGGTTGTTTCGGTCAATGATGCAGGAATTCCAGTAGGGACAACTGAGGTGCGATTTCCTCTTCATGGCCCGTCTGGGGGAAAAGAAAAATCAGACATTGAAATTATAACGACTAAAAAAGTAAATTTACAATGACCCCCTGTCCCTCGACCATACACACCAATTGATTCCATTCATCCAAGAAAAATCTTCACTTTTAATCAATAAAAAAACATCCTGGAGCTCTACTCACTCCAGTGACTTTGCCTAGGCTGAGATGATGTCATTATTGTTCTGCAAGGAGGAGGAGGAATTTCCTGTCTTCTCACTGATTACAATTAGTCACCACCTGTACTAATCTGTATAGGTTTAATAATCACCAATGTTGGGGGCCCCTTTAATGACAACCAAAAACATAAACCCTCATCCACCATAAACAGCAGAATGGTGTGGGCCTGCCTTCACCTTTGGATGCAGAGCTCTGCGTGCATCAACCGTAATTATTATTAAAGAGGATTTATAAAGTGCCAACATAATACACAGCGCTGTACATTACATAGGGGTTGCAAGTGACAGACAGATACGGACAGTGACACAGAAGGAGAGGACCCTGCCCCAAAGAGCTTACAATCTAAGAGGTTACCTAAACTGATCTGCTGTGCGGAGTTTCAATCACATCTCAGATAATTAGAACTTGGATGGAAATTCCAACATTGGCATTGCAGGAGCTTTGACCAATTTCCAGCACAAATTAGCTAAATATTCTGAAAGAAATGAGATGATGCTGGAAAGCCACCCAGGTGTACAGCCGGCGTCTTTATGGGTGGTGCTGGGGGGGGAATACAATGTAATCCTGCCCCCCCCTTAACAAGCATTGCCAGTGGTAAACCCCACAATGTGGTGGGCCCGCCTGCTCCTCCATTAGCGGATCATTGTTTAATGAGGAGGATAATGAGGAATCGGCTTCGGGGGGGGAGGTGTATGAGTGATGCGGACTATAGACCTCCATTCCGGGAACCCTCAGCCAGGAAATTCCCTTTCATGCTTATTAGAAGCTGAGAGCCTTTTACTTCCATTGAGCCCTCAAGGGTTTCTGAGAAATAATTCATCTTCTTCTGGTCCCGTTCCAGCTGCAGGAGAATCCTCCAAATCACCTAGCAACTCGGAATCCTTCTCAGGTGAGCAGGAAACATTTTTTGCCCAATCGATCGTTCGTCGTTCGATTGGAACGATAAAAATTGGAAGTGTGTACGCACCTTAAGAAAGTGCTGATACAGTGTGCGAGAGACAGTGATGAGAGGTGAGACATCCTCTAACTTTGCTAAAACTGTGTTTACTTCACACAGACTTCTTCTTAACTTACACAGTGGAGCCACAAAGCAGTCTATTGAGTCAGGACAATGGTATTGTACCTCCAGTGCTCACCATGAGCCTGGCCGTTGCTTCCCGTGCTAACTCGTGCCAGGCCAATGCTTCCCGTGCCAACCCTGTGCATGGCCAGTGCTTCCTGTGCTAACCCTGTGCCAGGTCTGTACTACGTGTACTAACCAAGTGCCAGGTCTGTACTTCCCGTGCTAACCCTTTGTCAGGTCTGTACTCCAGTGCTAAGTATGTGCCTGCACAAGCACAGAAACTATATAGAGAAGCTACACCAGTCTTGAAAACATAAAATGCTGCCATCGCCGATATGTTTTGGCTAGGATTCATCAGATCAGCCAAACATAATGGCTGCTATACTGCTTGCCATCTATCAAACAGCCCCACCCCCCAACTGCCAACCAATGGATTTGGACCGGCCCTACACACATGGTGACCCACCTGAAGAATCCTTTGCAGCCCTCGCAGGTCATGGCACTGAAGTGGTAGCCGGTGGCTTTGTCACCACACACGCCGCATATTTTCGGCTCACCGCCGTCATCCCCGGTTTCTGGGCTGTTAGAAGGTTCTTCTTCTTCCTCCTCCTCCCCCTCATCATCTATTAGGATGGTTTCGTGGTCCAGGGACATGGCTGAGCGGTAAAGGCCGGGGCTCCCTGGACTACCACTTCTTGTCCTGAGAGTGCAGCTTCTTCCTACACACGATGGAACTGCAAAAGGAAAAGCAAAGGAGGTATCAGTGCCAAAGCACACCAGCAGAGGCACAAGCAACTTTCCCGTCATGGGAGATATGGGCCGTCATGAAGTTTTTGTTTCTCCAGGAAAAGGAAGGACACTTCTCCCCCAGTGTTTGTGACATCTCAGTGTGAATGTCCTTTGCTGACTTTCCCTTGAGAAACAAAAACACATTGACCTCTGTTTCAATAGAGTCTAGACCAAAGGTAGGCAAACTTTTATGGCCACTAGGCCATTTCAGGGGTGGGCAGGACTCCCGCCCCAATGGCTCCGTCCCACATCACCAGGAACGCCCCTGAATTGAAATCCCTCTCCTCTGTATGCATTGCAGTGGAGAAGGATTTCCTTTCAGGGGGCTTTCCCCGTTTACTGCAGGGGCGGAAATGTTAACGCCGGCCGCGGTAAATAGGAAAGCCAGAGCAACAGGAGGCTCAAGAGCTGCATGTGGCTCGGAGCTCCGGCTCCAGTAGTTGGTTCCAGTCTAACACCCCCACCCAGCCCGGATTAGGCGGGATCGGCCAGGGGGTGTTAGGCCAGAACAAACTACTGGCTAGGCCGTATTTGGTGTAAAGGCCGGAGTTTTCCGACCCCTGGTCTAGACATTTCTTAAGTTCTCATGCTCCAATAACAAAGTCTCAAATACTCACATAAATCAACGTCAAAACAAATATACAGCTTTTTCAATTAGAATTCCATGAGCTTTCACATACATACATTTATCATTTCTAGCACTCCCTCCCTACTCTGGACCAATCAGTGATCAGAGATGACAGAAGAATATATGATGGCTGACCTGTGCTGATCTGTGTAGAAGTGTCCTCCTCCATGAATGTCCTCATCATTCCAGCCTCCTCCGTATATTGCTGATCATCCCTCACAGACGTCTCTCCTTCTTCATCCTCAGATTTCATGATCATCAGGTCTTCACTCTAAACCAATAGAATGTGAGGAAATCACACTACTCTAACATAGGAGGATTGGTCATGTGACATGGAAAATATTATCTTGTAGGGGCCACATATCATCTCCACATATCAGAGAGTTCAATCCCTTTATGGGACCTTCAATTCAACCTACCTGATGATGGTGAGGGATCTCCTGATCTTCCTGTGTGGAATCCTGGGAATACAGAGGAGGGGGACATCTCTCTGGTGGGTTCCCGTTACTGGATCCATCTGTAGGAAACACACACACTGACTGAATACATTGTCTCTATGTGTTTATCAGAAGATGGGGGATCTAGGCAGAAGGAAGGTTGTAGAAAATAAAGCATTTGTGCTTATATCATTAACCTTCCAAGCGGTTATCCCGAGTATGACTCTGGCTGGATTGTAAATGCCACAAGTGGTAATCCCGAGTCACACTTGGGGTAACTTTCACCTAAAAAAAATCCCACACCTTTCTCCGTCACTGTCCCCCGTCATCCTGCTGGTCCCCGCAGGTCCTGGGGACACGTCTGCCTCCTTCCAGCTCCAACCTCAAACTGCAGAGCCGAGATCTACGGGGTTTCCGTGACATCGGTACATGCGCTGGTGCGTCCAGGACTAAGCGGGAAATTCAAAATCATTCTGTATTGGATTCAATACAAAATAGCTGTATTGAGTCCAATACAAAGAAACATTCATATTATATATATATAAATTCCAATGGTTATTAAAAAGAACTTCTCTAATTCCTGCAAGGCGCAATGATTCCCACTCTCTTCAAGAAAGGCTTAGCTATGCTAACAAAATTCTTGATCTCATTGCTAAGGAAGATGGAAAAAACATCTACTTTCCTGATGAAGTAGGTTTTACATCTCAATGAGAACCAAAAGGGGAAGATCTGCTATTGGGCAAAGGGCGGTGCATGTTGTGGCTGAGTGCGTTCCAGATATTATTCAATTTGTTGAGTGAGGGATAAAAATGAGACCCTGCACTTTAAGGCACAAGGATTTAATCAAGAAGCATTCCTTAGGTTTATTGATGAGGTTTTGAAAGTTTTTAGTGAAAAGAGTGTTCAGCATGTCATCCTAATTTTGGATAATGTCCCCTTTCATAAAACTAGCCAGGTAAAGAGCTTGGTTGAAAGTAAGGGACACCAACTCTTATTTTTACCACTATACTCTCCATTTCTTAATCCTGTTCAGAACATGTTCTCTAAATGGAAAGAAGTAGTAAGAAGAAATAATTATTTCGGGTGCTTTATTAGAAAGCATCAATAGTGTATTTTTAACAATAAGCAAGCAGAATTGCTCAAATTGTTATACAAAAATGTTTATATTTTTGCCTAAATACTTAAAAGGAGAGGCATTAATGAATAATAAATAAATTATTACATATTTTTATTTAATGTTTCTTGGGAAAAACTGTTATGGTAACAATATTGTGTTATATTTAATTTTATAATAAAGTGATTAATTTATGAAAAATTAGGGGATCTAAATTTTTTGTGATGTTTGATTTTAAAAGTGTAAAAATTGAATGCAAAAGTGTGAAGATAAAATGAGAAACCCTGTAATATGCTGATGTATTTTCCTATATGATTGAAGGAAGGCGACATACATGCCATTTAACCACAGAACTACTGGCTAGGAAGCTGACACTTTACTGTATTGGCCAGTTTAAACAAAAGACAAAAAAACGAAAATAATAAGGTTTTATTTATTGTTTTTATCAAGTAGCTCTAAAGTAGTAGCATAGCATGCATAAAAACCAAGAACAGGAACTACACACATAGCCCTGCAGTTTTATCCAGAGACATGCACACAGCCTTCCATCATAATACACACAACCAGCCATGTAGTTTTAAAACAAACATGAACACTTACAGTTGAATCCAAAAAGGTGTTGCTCCAAGTTCTTCTAAGCTCTTTTAGCAGACAGAGGAAGTTTAGCAGACGCTGCTGCCTTTATTTTTGTTTGCCGATCTTCTGCTGAAGACAGGGCAGTGGGAGGCTCCAGGGCCAGGGGGCCACCTAACTAACTCCCTAGTATTAGGTGGTGTGCAAAATGATGTTAAAGTTCAGCCCTAGATGGGAGCATATATGGAGAGTGCAAACAGGACACCTGAACACACATCAGGCCATAGCACTCACCTACACCTATATCATTACACTTGTTTACACTCAAATGAACTTGTTAAACACATTATAATTGAAATAAAATGAAAACATTTTGTAATGTACCTAATCCAGAATACAATAATGTGAATGTCAGGTTGTATAAAAGCTCAGCTGAACTTCACTCTAGTAGAAATACAAATAGGACATTTCAACTTGCTGTATTTTTTATTATAATTTAAATTTATCTGGAGTCAGAGATGAGACATTTTTATCAACTCCGACCCCAGGTACCCAAAATTTTCCCAATTACCCAATTCCAACTCCACAGCCCTGGATCTAGGTGGGTCTTGTATAGTGGCAGCCATTTGATTGCTTTTCCTGGTATTAATCTGGGGTATTCCAGAACTGTATGAAGCCTGAAGAAGGGATCTCCGAGGTGCCGGTATACGGCTTCTGTAATATTCACAAGGGTTGTCACCAAACTCATCTAAATTCCACTTTGGTAGAAATTTTCCTTGATCTACCTTGAACCTTCCCGTGATGTTTTGCTGGCCCTGTAACACCCCTAAGCCCCCGACAAATAGAGGACACTTCACAAGCCTCACCCACTTTGTGCTCTTTTTGGCTCCTCTCCATTTCTTGATGGTATTATTGTGTTTCTGCCGGGATATGGACAAATCTGAGAAGTCTATTGTTTGATTTGTGTGTGACAGATCTTTGTGCGTCTGTCACCATGGGGTTTCTTCTGTCTTGTTCCTGCACTGGGTTGTATTGGTGTCTCCCTGACATAGAAATCCCCTCCCCCTACCTGCCCATCCTGCCTGAACATCAGATAAATGTCTGACCACGGGTCTCTTCATGTGTCCATGAGATGTTGTGCTTCAGTGACCCTGTATGGCTTCTGCCAGTTTCTGACTGCACTTGCCCTGACTTCTGGCCTGGTCATGGATCACACATTGGCTGCCATCTTTGTACCATGCTCTGCTATCCATAGTTATATCCCATTTGCATGGATGTGTCTGAGAACTTCATCCTGGTACAACCACCCCTCCATCAATCCTTGTTGGATGAAGTGCTGAGAAT
>NC_092858.1:176233784-176239881 GCF_032062135.1 Pyxicephalus adspersus
CGCCTCTGAGGTCCAACACCCGAGTCTTCTGCTGAAATCCAAAGTCTTCTTCCAAAGTACAATACCCTGAGTCAACTTTTACAGTCAAGCAGCTTGAACCCTCCTCTGTACTCTGACACCCCGAGTCTACCGCTGAAGTCCCAAAGGATCTCTCTGAGGTCTGGCACCCTGAATATGATTTTAAAGCCCAGACGCATGAGCCCAGGGTCCCTGAGTTTTGTTTTGAGGGAAGTCTCTCCTGAACTTAAAATGTAAAAGTGTCCACCACACTTACCCAAGGTTTGTCAGTACCAAGTTCACTTGAGGTTACTCCAGAACTTGTGAATGCCACACATGGCCAAGACGTCTGTGCCATGCCAATGAAGACTTTGCTAGTAACTCTCTTACCCAACACTCTGCCATGTTGACCTGAACCCCCTGTTTGTGCCAACCAATTTCAGAAATTATCCTGCACTGATCTAGTACAATCTGAAATTGGAGCCCAAAGAATGTCCATGCTGAAGTGAGCTCCGATCTTGCCTAGAATCTAGTGTGTCCTAATAATGGAGACGTCCTAGGCTGGGTTTTGAGGGGTTCTTAGTGGACCTTCTGTGCACCTACAGAAATCTCTAAGATTCAAGGTTGTTCAGAGATCTTCACACTCTTCTGTGAATCTTTAGGTGATTTGGTTTTACCCTTTAGGCCCTGTTACTGATTTATTGGGCTCCACTCATTGACTCCTGACTTTGGTGGACTGTAATTGTTTCAGTTCTTAGCAGTTCCCCTGAATTATTTTTCTGTCAGGAGGTGGAGGTTCAATCAATCGTTATCCGTGGGGCTAACTCCAATATTTAGTCATTTTTAGAGCCCGTTATCCTGGACTATTCATGTTTTTCATTTGGTGAGGGTCAGTTTTGTAGGTGGCAGGGGGCTTCCCTCCGGGGGGGGGGGGCTCATAAAAAGGGGCAGCAAAGTTCATCCTCTATTATTTGTAGCTTACTACAGCATGTTTTGTTCCAGGACTGGGAGGTGCAGGTATTACCCAACTTTACCTTTCCAGTCTGTTCATCATCCTCAGACAAACAAGGTGAAATGGCTGGCCATGCAAAAAGCATGGTACGGGGGGAAGTGGATGGGGTGAAGGGTTACTGGTATGATAACAGATTACTCTGATTAACCCCTCAGCCATGGGGTGCCATCATCCCAAAAGTAGAATGAAGGAAATGAACAGAGGAGGAGCTACACACTGCTGGACCTGGAAAGTGATCACCCATGAGGGGACCACTGGATAAACCCAACTTATCAATGTATCTTCTCTAATACGTGGCCCCAATGTGTCCTGCCTAATATGATTACCACCACCCGATGATCCCTAACATTTCTTGTCCTTCAATAAATGAAGTGATGAACTGATTGGTATGGTCTCTGGAAAGGACACCACATATTCATAGGTGGACATGTGACAACATTTAGCATTTATATACACAGAAAACATGGAAATTACACCCAATATACAGGACAAGCCCAATAATACCGTGACAACATCTGTATATTAACAGATCATAAATTGTATCTTTGTCACTAGCCATCCTTAGGGTTGGGCTATTTACCCATCCTCCTTGACCAACGGCAGACACCTCCAGATCCAATGATAGCGCCTTGTGATGTCTTAGGACTCCGTTTTTAGAAATTACCACTGGAGAGGAGAAGAAGCTATGAAACATTGTGGAAGGTCCATCTCCATAGTCTTGTATGGATGAGAGGTTTGTGTTCCACCAAGACCTCTACTGTGTGAAAGGAAAGTTTTATATCTAAAATCCACTGGAGAAGATATAGAACTTTGCAGAAGGTCCATCACTATGTCTTGTATGGATGAGAAGTCCATGTTGTGTTGTTTTGTTTTACTAACCCCGTTTTCTTCCCTGTGTGGTGTAGTCAGCTACATTTATACCCGTGAAGAGAAGAAGATGTGGAACATCGTGGAAAGGTCCATCACCATATAGTCTTGTTTTGATGAGAAGTCCATGTTCCACGTTCTACATCTCTACTGTGTAAAAGATACCTTTGAAATAAAAATCCACTGAAGGAGGTGTAGAGCATTGTGGAAGATCCATTACCATAGTCATTTAAGGATGAGAAGTCCATGTACTAAAGTGTGAATGGAACCTTTGATATCTAATACGCTGAAGATGTGGAACTTTGTAGAAGGTTTTTTGAGAAGTCCATGTTCTGTTTTCCTGCCCCTCCATATAGATGGAGGAGCCATCTTGTACATGGTCCATCACCATAGTCTTGTGTGGATGAAAGGTCCATGTCCTACCAAGAGCTCTACTCTGTGAAAGGATCCTTCAATATAATGTGTTTGTGACTGTTATCACCCAGCCTTGGTGGAGTCGGTTGAGATAATAGTAAGAATTATTTCTCCATTAGTTGTAGTAAATCTGGATGTAATGTCATGTTGATTCTACAATGTTGGTGTAATGAAACATGAACAATATATGGTTCGGGGCCCCACTTGACATCTCTTCAGAAATTCGGCTTAAATGGTCCTCACCTGGGGCTAGTAGTCAGACCTTCTGACCGTGTCATTGGGTCTCCACACGTGTGTGCTTTGCTACGCTCTATCTCTTTTACTTTATACCTTTTATTCTAAATAAACCCTCTAAATCATCTCATCGTGGACAGAAGAATTTTTTTTTTCCTTATCAGTGAAAGGAACCTTCAATATAAAATCCACAGAAGGAGAAGGAACTTTGTAGAAGGTCAATCACCATAGTCTTGTATGGATGAGAGGTCTATGTTCTACCATCTACACCCTCACTATGTGAAAGGAATCTTCGATATATAACTCACTGAAGATGTAGGACTTTGTGGAAGGCCCATCACCAGGCTTGCATGGATGAGAGGTCAATATTAGAGATGAGCGAGAATGCTTCTGGCATTCTAGCGAAAATTTCCTCGAAGTTCCAATGGGTTCCCGCAATTTTGCAAAACCATCGGAAATCCAGGAAAATTCTATAGGAGGATTATCGCGGCTGCATTCATAGTTACAGCTGTAGGAATCCCCGTCAGTGAGAAATCCCAGGGCACTACAGGTCAGAATGGGGCAAGCCCTCAATCTGACCTGTAGTACCCGGTAGTCTCTCACTGAGAGAAGCATTCTCAGGGCTCCATTCATTCATAAATGCAGCCGCGATACTTCTCCTCTCAGAGTGAGTCATGCGGCTTGTGTAGATGAATTAAAGCGGCTGTGAGAAAAACCGGAGGATTTTTCCCACGCTGCATTCAATCATGAGCAGCCAGGGAGACTTACACTCTGTTCCTGGATAGAGAAACTCTATCCAGGAACACATACTACAGGGCTGCAACAGCAATCAGGGGAGCGGAGCTAACAGAACATGGACAGGGACTGTAGAACCTTGTACATGGTGCATCATCAAAGTCTTGTATGGATGAGCTCTACTGTGTGAAAGGAACCTTTGATATCGAATACAGTAAAGATGTAGGACTTAATGGAAGGTCTATCACCATAAACTTGTATGAATCAGAGGTCTGTGTTCTGCTCCTCTTGCCCTGCCTTACATAGGGAAACTTCCATGATCGTCAAAAACAACCCCTAGGGGTCCACATTTATCTCCAGCACTGGACCACCATACAAAAGTTACAATAGTTTTGTTATGGTATGTTAAATTGTTACATAGTAGGTTAGGTTGCAGAGGAAGGCAAAAAAAACCCCCGGGTACAATTTGCTTCAACAGGGGAACAAAAATTCCTTCCTGATTCCATGAGACAATCGGATGTTCCCTGGATCAGCAGTCTCTGTTATTAATCCCAACGGTGGCTCTAAACCCAGATCTCAACCACCATCCTAACACTGTTACCCCAACCTTTATCCTATGAGTAATGTTACCATTATTCCAATGCGGACTCTAAACCTGGAACCCAACCTTTCTCCAAACATTCATCCACAATCCAGCTTTAACCTTCTTCCAAATAATGACCCCAAACCTGGAACCCAACTTTGATTCCAAAGCAGGTCCTAAACCCAGATCTCAACAACCATCCCAACACACTTACCCCAACCTTTAGCCTATGCGGAATGTAACTCTAATTCTAACCCTGACCCCAAACCTGGAACCCAACCATGATCCCACCACTGGCCCTAAATCTGGATCACACTCCCAACATCCCAGCACTGTGACCCAAACTTCATCTCAATGCTGACTTTAAACTTGGAGCTCAGCCCTCATCCCGGTACTGACCCTAATATAACTTTTATACTAACACGGACCTCAAACCCCAATCCCAACTTTCACCTACACTGATCCTAACTCTAACAATCAGTAAAATGTTTTGCTTTATCATTGCTGACCTTGTGATCACATAGGTATTGTTCAAAAGCAAGTCATCATGATTTCTTACCTGGGCAGCCTGGTGAAACTATTATTATTACACAGTATTTATATAGCGCCATCATATTACACAGCGCTGTACAAAGTCGATAGTCATGTTACTAACTGTCCCTCAAAGGAGCTCACAATCTAATGTCCCTACCATAGTCAGTCATGGTGAAATTTTATTATTATTAGGCAGTATTATACAGCACCAACATATAACACAGCGCTGTACACAGTCTTGTCACTATCACTATTTCAGGTGCAATTACAAACTTTTTAAAAATTCAAATTCACCTTTGGAAAATTCATCTGTTAGGGTTACAGCCCTGTGGCATTGTGGATTCTATGGCTGGCCAAAGCACAATCTTTGCCAACCAGGTGAATGTCATTGTTTGCTATACTGAGATTTTTCAGATCAGTGAATATAGTTCTCGCTGGCACTGGTTTCCATTAATATGGCCACCAACAGAAAACTGTACAGCATGTCTAAGAATAAAGAACAAACACACACACCCGGGTCAGGGTTGGTTAAGGCAGCCCCTGGGTAGGTTAGGGTAATTTTTTCTTTAGCTGGGAAAGGAAGCTGGAAGATGAAGGTGACTAAGTAAATGTCGAAGGTTGCAATGTGATTTGCTGCAGGTTAGTCGGGTGAAGAATGTCCTTTGCATATCTTGCTCATGCTTGAGGCACAGAGGGTTTATAGAAGACGGGTCCCACAAAGTCACATCTGGGGCGATGAGGTTACCTTCACATTACTGGCCGGTGGTTGTAGCCTATCGTCTGTCTTGGTTGGTGGCACCAGGATAATGCAGCTTACAGGTCATGTGATGGCCATGGAGGGGTCCCATAGATCCAGCATCATGTGATTGGCAGATTCCGATTCCCTGATAAGCGATTGTCCTGAGGTTGTTTTATCCAAAGCTAAGAACATATTTTGGCTGCAGTTTGGCTTTCAGTGTCTTCAGATGTCCTTAGCTGTGGCCCCGTGCTGCACACTTACACTCCTTCATCATCCCGATGCCCAGGCATTTCTTTAGTCGGCAGGCCTGGCAGTGACGCCGGTTGTTTCGGTTAATGACGCAGGAATTCTGGAAAGGACAACTGAGGTGCAAATTCCTCTTCATGGCTCGTCTGGGGGAAAAGAGAAAGCAGACATTGAAATCATAAAAAAGTAAATTTACAATGCTGCCCACACCCTGACCATACACAGTAATGGATATAGGGGGTCCCTATAGAACGTCAATGCAAAGGGCCCTTCCATACTGGCCAGCAATGTTGGGATCCCCTTTAATGACAACCAGAGAACATAAACCCTCCTCTGTCATAAAGAGAGGAATGGTGGGGGCTGTTTTACCTGTGCTGGATGCAGAGCTCCGGGCACCACAGCATTCATCGGACATTATCATTATTATTAAAGAGGATTTATATAGCACCAACATATTACGCAGCGCTGTACATTAAAAGGGGGGTGCAAGTGACAGACAGATACAGACAGTGACAAAGGAGAAGGAGAGGACCCTGCCCCGAAGAGCTTACAATCTAGGAGGTTACCTAAACTGATCTGCTGTGCGGAGTTTCAATCACATCCCAGATAATTAGAACTGGGATGGAAATTCCAAGATTGGAATTGCAGGAGCTTTGACCAATTTCCAGCACAAATTGGCTGAATATTGGGAAAGAAATCACATGATGCCACCCAGGTGTACAGCTGGCAGCTCTAT